>NC_056743.1:395758603-395891103 GCF_019279795.1 Protopterus annectens | reverse complement strand
ATTGATCTTCAATAGAATACATTTTGGCTAACCTATGTGGTGTATAGAAACTTCTATGTAGATATCTCCAAGTGAATAATTGCCAGTATTTTGATAATGTAGAAAATTTGGAAGATTTTAGAATATTACTTTTTTCTTCTTCAACTGGAGGATGGTTGTTTATTAAAGTATAATAATCCCAGTATGATTTTTCATGATAGTTTTTGTTTTTTAACAATTTTATAGATATTAGACAAATAACCTGTACCCTGATAAGGCTGTTTTGTGATAAGAATAAGGTATTCAATGAGTTTTGGAGCTTCATGTCTAACTGAAGGTTGCATTTGTTCTATTTTATTTATAAGAAAATGCCTTAGATTTTGTAAAAACAGCCAATTGTCTTTATTTATATTATAATTATAAATTATCTGTTCCTTTGTTAGAATTTTCCCTTTCTCTATAAGTTGATGCCAAAAGAGTAATGTTTCTTCTTTAAGTATATTTATTTTAGATATTTGGAATGTATCTAGAATATTTGGTGTAAAAGCTATAGGGAAAATAAGAAAAATCCAAGAATTAATATTTTGTATTTTGTTTATATATGTTCTGAACACTGAAAGTGTAGAGCTTACATAGTTTGATGGCAATTTATTAATATTATTTCTTTTCCCTAAAAAGTAATCTTTTAACATCCATATAAGGGGTGATGGTATTACTGTTAAGTTGTCTTGTATGTGATTATAATTGATTTCTATGTAAATCTGCTCATGGGCTTGTTTCCATATAGGTGTGTATGAATTATTTAACCATAGTGTTATGTTTTTAATAACAGATGAGGTAATATATAAATCAATATCTGGTAAATTAATTCCACCATCTTCCCAATCTGGCAAATGTTTATTTAAGGCTATACGGGGTTTATTTGGAAACCATAGAAAATTTAAAATTAGTTTATTGTATCTTTGAATAATATATTTGGGAGGTGGCAATGAAAAATTTTGTATTAAGTATAATATTTTGGGAAATATGTTTATTTTAATAAGATATAATCTGTCTGCTGTTGAAAAGATATATTTATTCCAGTAACCAATTGTTTGTTCTATTTTGTCTAGTATTTTATTATAGTTAAATATTAGAGAATCTGTTAATTCATTGAGTAGATTTATTCCCAGATATAATAATTTACTTTCTGTTACTATATATTTGGAAAATCTTTTGTTTATATTATTTTTTTTTACAATTACAGGGCATAATTTTAGTTTTGTTTTCATTAAATTTTAAGCCGGAAATATTTTGAAATTTATTCATGGAGTTAAATAGAGCATTCAAAGACTCATTTGAATCTGAGAGAGTTAATAGTATGTCATCAGCAAAGAGTTGGATTTTAAGGTTTAACATTTTATTAATACAAATGCCCTTTATGTTATTGTTTGATCTGATTTGATTTGCAAAGGGTTCTATGAGTAATGCAAATAACAATGGTGATAAAGGGCAACCTTGTTTAGTTCCCTTTTTATTGTTATAGGGCCTGATCTATATGATCCCAGTTTAACATATGCAGTAGATTTTTCATATAGTATTTGGATAAGATTATTAAAATTAGAAGGAAAGTTATATTCTTTTAAAACTAGTGAAAGAAAGTTCCAGTTAACCTAATCAAAAGCTTTATTAATATCTAATGAGATTACATTTAAATTTAGGACTTTATGTTTGCTATAATCTATTAATGTTAGTATTCTTTTAATATTATCTGAAGTATTTCTTCCTTTAATAAAACCTGTTTGATCTTTGTGAATTAAGAAAGGAAGAAAGTGTTTGATCCTATCTGCGTATATAGCCATAAACATCTTGTAGTCTATATTGAGTAATGATATTGGCCTATATGAGGAACACTGTTTTTCATCTTTATCTGGTTTGATAATTGGGGATATCAATGAATATTTCCAAGAGGATGGTATATTCAAATCTTTATTGGCTATATCATATACTTTTAATAATAAAGATATGGCTTGATTGGGTATTAATTTATACATTTCTGGTAGCATATTGTCTGGGCCAGGTGCTTTATTTGTCTTGAGCTTTTAATTTGTGATTTTAATTCTGTCATATTGATTGGTTTGTTTATAATGTCTATTTGTTCTTGTGTTAATTTAATATGAATATTGTTTTCTAAGTATTTTTTATATCCTTAGTAGGTGTATCTTGAGTATTTATGGAATTATCAATGTTAAATTGGAGTCTGAATGCTTCTAAAATATCATTTAGTTCCGTAACTCTTTTGTTAGTATTGGGAATAAATATTTCTTTTATTTGCTTAGATTTAATTATTTTTTTTGTTCTATTAGTTAAGTATCTCAGGTGTGCTGAATTAGTAGAGTATGAGTTTATTTTTATCTTTCTAAGTTAATCATAATCTTATGGTGTAGCAATTCTGTATACTTCTTATTGATTTGTGTAAGTTCTTGAACTTGAGTAGCATTACCCTTTTGTATTTCCAGTTTCAATTTATCTGCTTTGTTTTGTAAGTCTAGCATATCTTTATTCCATAACTTCCTTTTATTTATGTACCAGGATAATATCTTCCCATATGTAACTGCTTTTAATGAATCCCAGACATATATTTCTGAAATATCTTCTGTGTAATTTATTTCTAGAAAGTTTTTGATTGTTTCTTCATAAAATTATTTGAAATCTCTCAATTTTGTGATATAGGAAGGTATCCTAGTAATGGGATTTGAGTAAAATGGTGTAAGCTCTATCTCAAAGACTATGGCATTATGATCAGATAAAGGACAATTTATGATTTTGACTTTGTCAATTTTTGTTATTAGGTCATTGGCAACATATATTCTATCAATTCTAGAGTTAGTTTTATATCTATGAGAATAAAATGTGAAGATTAGTGAGTCTGGTTCTGCAAATTCATTTATATCTTTTAAATACAATGTATCTATAAATTTTGATAGTGCTTTAGAGATGGGTTGTTTTCTTCTTTTGGATTTAGAATCTGTATCTTTTTCATTCATTATACAGTTGAAGTCTCCTGCCAATATCAGGCTACCCTTAGTTAAATGAATTATCTCTTCAAAATGCTGTTTAACTGTTTTTAATCCTAGTCCTGGGATCCAATATAGATTTACTAACGTACAGATTCTCTTATTTAACTCTATTGAAACTAGACAAAACATACCTGATGTATCTTGATGAGTAGTAATTATTTTAGGTGTTATAGTTGAGTTGCGAAGTAGTATAGCTACTCCTCTTTTTTTGTTTTGTATTGAGAGTTTATTAGTACTGTGTAATTATTAATATTTAAGTTGTTTATATCTCTATCTAATAAGTGTGTCTCTTGTAAAAAGACTATTTGTGGTTTATGTAAGTTTATGTACTTGAATAGGCTTCTCCTTTTATTACTATTATTTAAACCATTAACATTTATGGATATTATGGATAAACATTTCATTTCCTAGTTTTGAGTTTGTTTTATGTGTGAGTTTATGTAAATATTGTTTATTCTTAGTTCCATCTTGGATACAGTATTCAAAAAGTTTTTCTTGTATGATTTTTGCATGTTTCTGAGTGACACCAAAGTGATAGAATAAAAAAAAAAAAAAAGAACTTCCAAACTTGTAATTCTTAACCTTAAAAACCATTCCCTATTGCTATGAGGTAATATACCTCTTCGTTTGGTTAGTGAATCTAACCAAACAAACTTTCTACCCTCACAAATAATATTTGGATCAGTTTCTCTTATCCTCTTAGTTTTAAATAAAGATAATTGAATAATATATTAAGATAATCTAATCAGCTAAAATATATACATATATTCTTTACTCATCTTATTGTAATTCAATAATACTTACTTCTAAGCAGGTTTCAAAAAGGTACAAATATTTAGATTAAGGTAGTATCATTTCAAAATAATTTAGGGTATTAATAAACATCATGTTAAAATCTATAACCGTATATTTCATACATCTGTTGAAAACTATTTACTGACATTACTGTATAATACAGTACCATTGTTGTGCAATTTTTTTAGACTACTCAAGTCTGAAACCAGTGTTTAAATTAATATTTGCAAAGTCATATTGGAATAAAAACATGAATAGTTCTAAAACCACATCATATTTCATGTTTAACATAAACTGAAATGCGATACAATGTATAAGTATATTAATATTTCTTTAGTAGACATTAAATATGTTCCTCTGATTGCATTTTTCAGCTTTTCAATGACAATTCCCATGGCTGGAGACAACAAGATCACAATTTAGACAGCTCCCTTATCCAAGAGACCACTCATAATGTTGTTACCTGATTGAGTGTCTTGTTGCCAACACTTCCATCAACCCTCAGAGGGACCCTGCACAATGAAAACTGACACAGTACAGAGGTAAAACTGCAGCGCACTTGACCACACCCTCAAAGCAAACATCTATGTATATCACACATCAACTCCCACAGCTTAGACCGACACCCAACCAGTGCGTCTATCTGCTGACAACAAGTGCTGGAGATACAATCCTGACCTACTCAACACCAGTAATTCAATCCTATGACTGAACAAAAGTATACTGGAGAATATGTCAAAACAATGGAAGCTGCCAAGATTCAAACCACCATGTACGAAAATATTACAGGCCAAAATTCCCAACCCATTTTGCAGCAAAGAGACAAAACGTATTCAAACCATGGGGTAACACCTTTACCACGTCAAAAAGGTGTCCAAGAAGCTTGTTTTTCCTCCAACATCGGAGGACAGCCACGATGATCCATGCACTGCAAGAGTACCATTTTATCCTGGCAATTGCTTCACGACTGTATATAGAAACATTTAATCCAAATCATTAACTGGCACCACAACAATATTTCTCAGAAAAGTTGTTTTACAGCCAATGACCAGACAGAACGCATCATTGAGAGGATACATTTATCAAATGTCAAGTGCCCCAGCCATAATACAAGTGTCTCCTCAAATCAATCCCCAACGAATCTACTGCCCACCAAACTTGCAGACCAATACTGGCATCCTTTCATGCAGTCACATTGAAACACAAAAAACAGGTCCGCTGATCAGGAACAACCAGGCTCTCAACTGCCAGACAACACACCCATCTGCAGAAAGGTCCAAGAATCATAGTTGCATTGTCAAGCATCCTTGTCCACACTAACAGTAACATGATATACCCGCATACACTAGTATTGTGGCATTCTTGATAATGTAAAAAGCCAGGCAATATTATAAGAAGGGTGAAGCCACAGCCAGGCAACATAACAAGAAGAGCACAGCCACAGTCACCATTCAGATGAGCAAACGGGAACAGCATGAGCCATCTAAGGATGGATAGCCCGTTGAGTACCTGCCACAATGCATGTCCATAATGCATGGCAACCCAGTAACAAATTAGGGTGTGGGCTAAGCCTCTCCCCTTCCACTCAAATCAGATCCAACACAATATGTGTGTAGAACACAGATGCTTCGACAAAGCCCAAAGCCACATGGGATATAAACATTGTATAATTGACACACGGGTCAAATCCACTGTTGTTATGTTACTCATTATAGTTGCCTATACAATCATTGCTTCCACTTTCTCCATCTAGTATACCATACCGCCATCTAAATGTTTGATTTGCCAAATGCACATCCAACCTTCTTGTTGCATCCCACCTGCCCACCCGAGGGCATACCTTGGCAGCAGGACATCAGTAGTATTCTGCAGGAGCACCAGCGTGGGAAATGGCAACCCTCCCCAAAACAAACCTGTCAGTTGCTTGACATTTACTAGTTTCTTTAGAGAATTTGTAAAACAGCAGTGATTTTATTTGCTGATGATTAATTTCTGCTTTTTAAACTCTGCTGTATAAAACATAGTAAGGGATAGCTAAAATGTCTGGAAATCTAAACTGACAGAAAGACAAGCAGATATATGTCCTTATCTATCAAGGTGCTAGAAGACATCAGTAGCTATAAACTGAAAGTGCTTCAAAAATAAATATCTGTGTATATTTATATGAACCTTTTATATTATTTATGTTTCCTTAGAAGGAATTTAGGTTTCTGTATCTTTAAATGTGAACCTAGCTTATTTTCTGACTAGACGTCAATTAGAAAAAGTCAGGGGATGGCGTACACAAGTAAATGCGACAAGCAATAAGTAACTCAAGTTTCTAGTGATGTTTGTGGCTGTTAAATTGTCTCGAGAACCAAGCGGGAAAAGGTATGTGTTTTTCTTTTTCTTTTCCTCCTCTTATTTGGTGACAAACTCATGTAGTGTGCATAAGCACTCTAGTTTACGGAGTAGTGTTCACAACTGTCAAACTTTGCATTTTAAACATGCTATGCCTTATTTCTCTACAAAAGAAAAGACAACAGGATATCTAAGCTAGTCACAAGCATCTTTCAACTCCGGATGTCTGGAGCCACAACACATATGACTTATAGCCTCAAAATATCACTTAAAACATATTTTTCACTGGACTATATCAGTATGTGCATATGGGTCAAAGGCAGAACATCTTTTAAGATTATTTAAAGTAGTCTTATGATACATCCTAAATGAAATACTTCATTTCAAAAGCAACACATTTCTGCCCAGCATTAGCGTTTATCCAAACAGGGACACTTTTAACTTATAAAAAGTAATACTATCAGGGATGTAACTAATAATAAGTTATATAGCAGCCATTACTATACCTATTAAGCAATATAACCTTATACTGATTAAAGTATTATAAGTTAATGAAGATTTAATAAAAAGAAGAGAAAAATAAAAACAACAAAACACAAAGAGAGAAAATAAATAAATAAATAAATAAATAAACTATTTGGGAACATTATTATGCACTGATTACTCTGATTAAGAATATGAAAATAATAGATGGATAATAATGAAAAATAGAGCAATGTTTAAATTATGCTTAGTATATTGATGTGATTTGAAATAAATGTATTTACATTTATGCTAATTTTGACATTTAAAATATAATTGAAAACAGTACCTGTTTTGGTGTAATTTGAAGACAGTAAGAACTTTTCTTTTGTTGTTAGTATTATTATTTAGATTTTACAGAATATAACATATGTAAGATTATTTGTCCTTTAGTTTTTTTCTTTTGCTCAACAGTTTCCCAATTATTTACTTCAGCATTTCTCTTGATTGTACTTATTGTCCAGTCCATAGATTCTTCATGTGTTAGGATGTTGTTGTTGGTAAGGTATTTTATTGCTGAATCTACTGTTTCAAAGATTTTTATTCCATTTGGTAGAAAAACTTTCAGTCTTGCTGGAAATAAAAGATGGACTTTCAGTTGCTTTTTCTTCAATGTTTTTTTTATTGGTAGAAATTCTTTTCTTTTTGAAACCACCTTTGTAGAATAATCATTGTCAAATCTTATTAATGAATCATTGTATTTGATGGGAGAATTTGCCCAAGCATTTCTTAATATAAGATCTTTATCTTGTGTAGAAAAACGTCTCACAATTATAGATCTCGGCTTGTTCTTACCCGGAGAAGAAGCATTTCCAGAAGCTGCTAGTGATCTATGCGCCCGTTCTATACCATATGAAAGAGCTTCAGGTATTTTTGTTACATCTGGTATCCAGGTGGTAAGAAAGTTTATCATATTGTCCCCTTCAGATTTTTCTGGTAGACCATATATTCTAATATTTTTTCTTCTTGTTCGGTTTTCCATATCATCAAGTTTTTCTAGTAAATATGTATTCTGTTGAAGTAAGAATTCAGTTTGTTGTTCTTCTACTTGAACTCTAGTGTCAATGTCACTTAATGACTGTTCAATAAGTGATATCTGTCCTTTCTGCTGTGTAAACATTTCTTGAAGCTGTTCCAGTTGTTGTGAGCACTTTTCTTTAAAAGTATCTATTTTATTGTCCATCTTGTCGATTTTTATTGTAAGTTCCTGTATATTTGTAATGAGAGACTGCAGGTCTTTTTGAAAGAAGAGTCTTGTGCTGTATTCCTTAGATGACTCATGCTGTAAAGCTGATATTGGTGCTGATTTTCCAGTAATTAATTTGACAGGAATTATTCAAGTTCTGACAATAAAATTTTTCTTATAGATGCTCAGAGTTATTAGAAATAAGTTAGTAATAAAAATTTCTTCAAATTAAATATTATTTTGTAAAATTCCTGTCAGGAATTGTACTGAGGTAAGAGAGCTGAAATGAAGTGCAGCTATCAGTTCAGCATCCTAGCCACGCCCCCCCAACTTCAATCATGTTGATAGTATGCAGCACACAGTTAAAAAAAAAAACAGTCCCAAGCACATGGCAGCAATTGTAGCCCCTGCAGCATTCACTGGTAAATACCAGAGCTTTCCAGCAAATTCCAGAGTTCATACAGTCTCAGTAAAACATAAGAGTAAGTCAGCAAACTCAAAGTATGGGCCCAAACCCAGTTTCATTGCCAACTGTCATAATTGTGGTGGAAATAATGAATCTAAAAAGGAGAAATGTTTAACGTTTGGCCAACAATACCACAAATGCAATAAATGGAATCATTTCAGAAGTTTTTTTTAAATAAAAAGGCCCACATTCTTTTATTAAAAGGGAACATTTCAAGAAACCAGTTGATCAACTAGAGAGCTGCAATCCTACTCTTTATGTTGATGGTGTGTCTGTGCTTCATGAAACAGTTAACGCAGTAGATTTAAGGGCAAAGAATGAAGTATTTTGTACTGTTCAGATAAATGGAAAACCCATAGAGCTCAAAGTTGCAACATGTTCCATGTGCAATGTTATGTCAGCAGAAACATTTGCTAGAGTGTGTCATGGTGAAAGGCTTGATTTGGCAAAGTGTGCAAAGCTTGTTGCTTATGGAGATGAAGAAATTCAAACTGAAGGCTCAGTAGTGCTTTCATGTTACTCTGCTAGGAGATGTTATGACTTATTATTTTATGTGGTTAAGAGGCACATTCATTCATTATTAGGGCTCAGAAACCATTTGAAAATGGGACTGCTTTCATTTAATAAGGACATCCACCAAGTTATCTTAAAAGACCACTACTCTAATTTCGCCCAGTACATTTTTTCTCCCTGTGCTGATCTTTTTGAAGACAAATTAGGGAAGCTTCCAGTTGTGTACTCCATCAAGCTAGATCAGATGTCAGTCCAGTTATCAGACCAGATCGTAAAGTTCTAATAGCCATGCAGGACAGATTCAAAGCCAAGTTAGATAAAATGGTGGACAAGGTGTGATTTGTCCAGCTGCAACTCCAACCAAATGGGTATCTTCCATAGTGGTAGCTCATAAGAAAAGTTCAAATGACATCAGAATATGTATTGATCCATGAGATTTGAACAAAACACTAAAAAGACCTCATCATCCAATGTGCACAGTTGAAGAAGTCGCAGCCTTGATGCTAAATTCCACTGTTTTTTTCTGTCTTAGATGCAAAGAGTTCATTTTGGCAAATTCATCTTGACAAGAAATCATCACTATGTTCAGCACTCCATCTGGCAGGTACAGATTTTTGAGAATGCTATTTGGGATAAATTCTGCAAGTGTAGTCTTTCAATGTGCAATGGAGCAACTTTTTTCTGGGTATCCTTGTGCTATTATTGTAGACGACATACTAGTAGGAGGTAACGGAGAAGCTAAGCATGACAGAAATCTCAGAACAGTTTCTGGAAAGGGCATGTCAAGTGAATCTTAAGTTCAATTCACAGAAATGCAAGTTCAGGCTACAAGAGGTTACTTATGTTGGTCATTTATTTAACAGTTCAGGCTTACAACCCGACCTTTCTAACCAAATAGCCATTCTTGAGATGCCAGCTCCAGACAATGTTCAAGTCCTGCAATGTTTTCTTGGCTTGGTGAACTATCTAGGCAATTTCATTCCAGACTTAAGCCAACTATCAGAACCACTCAGAGAGCTGACACATAAAAATGTATGCTGGTCTTGGTTAGAGCAACACCAAAGAACACTTGATGTCCTGAAGCACAGAACTGCTAGTCCACCAGCTCTCAGATATTATGATGTTCCCAAACCAGTTACTCCTTCATGTGATGCTTTGAAATTTGGTCTTGGTGCAGTCATTCTCCAAGAGGGTCAACCTGTTGCCTATGCATCGAGAAATCGTATCCAAACTGAAATGTGGTGTGCTCAGATAGAGAAAGAGCTATTGGCAATTAAGTTTGCATGTTCCAAGTTCCATGATTATGTTTATGGTAGACCTTTTCAGATCAAAACAGGCCACCAACCTCTAGTCACTATCTTAAGAATGCCAATGCATTCAGCTTCAGCCAGAGTGCAACGCATGTTGCTGCGATTGCAAAAGTATAATTTCATTCTTATCAACAAGAAAGGCAAACTTCTCTATCTTGCTGACACATTGTACAGATCACCCAGAAACACCACTGAACAGCACGAGAATGATTACCTTGATTTTGAAGTCATGGAGGTGAGAAATTTTTCTTCCACACATATTGATGAGTTGAGAGATCACACAGCCACAGATCCAGTTTTATAAAGGCTCAAACACTTTATCAAACAATTATGGCCATCAAAACAATCTAGTTTACCTCAAGAAGTGCAACCTTATTTTCCATACATTAATGAGATTTTGTCTGACAAAAGTATCATTATGAAAGGTCCGAAAATAATTGCTCCAAAGTCGTTGCAATAAGAGTATATTACTATCTAGCATCATGGTCACCCAGAAACTGACTCTACCAAAAGAAGGGCAAGAGGTCTAGTATTTTGGCCTTCTACGTCACAAGACATTGACAGACTACTTTTATCTTATTCCATGTGTAATAGTACTAAGCCAAATCAAGAGAAGGAACCACTTCAGCTAAACTAGATTCCTGAACTACCTAGGTCGACAATAGCCATTGACATGTTTGAATAGAATGTTCAACATTATTTAGTGTTAGTAGACTCTTATTCCATTTGATTTGAGATTGGCCTACTTCCTAAACTAGCATCCATTACTGTCATTACTAAGATGAAGTGTCATTTTGCAGTCCATGGTAGTCTACACAAAGTTATTTCTGACAATGGCATGCAGTTTGCAAGCCAACAGTTCAAACGATTTGCCAAAGAATGGGACTTTACTCATGTCACAAGTAGCCCAGAGTACCTGCAGTGAAATGGTTTGTCAGAACGTGCAGTTCAAAGTGCAAAACAGTTACTAGAGAAGTCAAAGTGAGATGATAGTGACATTTTCCTGACTCTCTTGTATCTCAGAAATGTTCCTCATGATAAACAATTTGGCTCAACTGCTCAGAGACTTCTGTCAAGACAAACCAGAACCACATTGCCAATCAGTAGTCAATTGTTGGTTCCATGTGTCAAGAACAACAGGTCAGTGAAAACCAATCTGTTGAAGAAGCACCTAACCCAGAAGTCCTACTATGATAAAATCAGAAAACCACTCAATCCATTATGAGAAGGAAAAGCGGTAAAAATGCAAACGTCCAAATGCTATGATCAGATTGGAGTTGTGAAGAATATGTGCCCAGAGCCAAGATCGTACATTATGGAATCACATGGAGCAGACTTTAGGCAGAATCAGAAACATCTGAGTCCAATGTCTAAACTTATGCAACAGCACATAGCCTGTGAGAAAGACTCTTTATCTCGACTGAGTTGTCCAGTGTTCCAGTTCCAGAGGAAGCTCCAGAGAATATTCCCATCATATATACATATAGTACATGTTATAGAACCTGGCCTTAGGATGTCAGTGCAAGCTGTTGAAGGGTCACTATGACAGTCAGTTGTTGTGTTCGCAGTATTTATTATGCTGTGATTATGTTAGTCACTTTATAGTGATACAGCAAAGGCATTATTATAGGAGAATATAGGGTGGATTATTAGATGAAATAATGTTAGAGGACTGTTAGCATATGGTAGTGTTTGGTGAGTAGAAAGAAGTGTCTAAGAGAGATTCTGGAAGGTAGAACATATAGAAGGGGGAGGGAGAAAGTGTATGAGAGATTAGTCAGGAGTATAGCATGAGCACAGCTAAGAATTAGGATGATGCTTAGGGATTTTTTGAAAGGTGCAAGATTAGGAATACTTCTGCTTGATAGTGGGAGTCCCATGCTTTAGCTACACTTTGAGATTATAGGCTCTGTCTAGGTATTTTACAGGCTTTGGAGATAGAAGCTTTTTATCTTCAGACCTGAGAGTTCTGTTGGGGTTGTAACGTTTAATGATGTTGTTCAAGGCAGGGCAGGCTAGGGGCTTATAGATTATGTTGTGTAGTGTTGTGAGTTGGATATAGAGGAAGTGAATGGGGAGTAAAAGCCAGTCTAGCATTTTCAGTGGTGTACAATGATGTGTACTGGTTTTGGAGTCTGTGGCAAGCTTTGCCCTTTGTTGTAGCATTGTTCTATTTTGAATCTAATGGAAGTCTTTAGGATAGAGAAGATAGAAGCACCATATAGCAGAGATGGTAGCAGGAAGGTTTTCGCTAGAGTGATCGTGGTTGAAGCGGTGAGTGAGTGATTGTTTCTGCAGAGGATGCCAAGTTTTTGGTGTTTTGTTTTTATATATTTTGTTGGACATGGAGACCAAACTTTAACTTATCATCAATAGTTGCACCTAGCAGTTGTGGTGGGCTATTTTGAGAATAGTATTATCAGCTGCATATTTTAAACTGGTTTCTGTCAGTGTAGAGGTTTTTAGGGAGGAAGAGAAGGAGGTGATAGTCAATGAGGCAGGATTCAAATGCAGAAAAGTATGTTGTGTGATTGTGCGAAGTTTGGGTAGTGTAGGGGAGGTGCAGATAATAGTGGAGTTATCTACATACTGTATGAGTGTTCCAGTGGATGAGGCAATGTGTAGGTCATTTGTGAATATATTGAAGAGCAGGATTCCAAGTATAGAGACTTATGGGACTCCAGTTGAGTTGTGTAGAATGGAAGAGATTTTACTTAGCCATTTTACTGCTTGTTTTTACTTGTGCAGGTAACTGTGGGACCATTGTAAGATGGAAGGGGTGAGGCCAATATTTCAGAGCTTGTGCAAGAGTATGGAATGTGAGCCAATGCCAAATGTCTTAGAAAGGTTGAGAAAGAGAAATATGGCATATACCAAGTTACCTGTGTCTCGAGTTCTGTTTATTGATTCAGTAAAGGACAGGAGGGCTGTAGATGTGCTATGGCCTGGGTGGAAATCATGTTGGGTATGTGTAGGAAGGTTGCTTTGAAGTAAGTATTTCATTAACTGCTGGTGAATACATTTTTCTAATATTTTACAGATGGGAGATAGAATGGCAATAGGTCAGAAGTTAAGTTCAGCAGATTTAAAACTTTTGTGATTAGCAATGATATATGACTTTTTCCATATTTCTGGTACTAACAATAATGAAATAGATCTGTTTAGCAAGAAGCTGATTGATTAAGCAGAAGGGGTACTAACAGGGGGAGTTGAGGAGGAAGGGGGGCTGGCATTGGGGGTATTAAAGATAAGCTAATTTATGGTTTGTATGAATTGGACATTACAGTTTTGGGCTAATTGAGATGTAGGAGAATAAAGTGAGAGGCAGTGGTCTTTTTTAGAGTCAGGGTTAAGTAGGATTGATATCGAAGACCAGAATTTTTAGGGTTATTTTATGTTCTTATTGAAGGTGGGTATAGTATGTTTGTTTATTTTTGGCAACCTGTTTCTTTACTTGGTTTTACAATTGTTTGATGTGTATTAGTTCTCCTTCTTTTTAACTATGCTTTCAGAGACCACAGGCATCATCTCTTTTTTTTCATTAGATTTTTACAAGCTTTGGTTAACCAAGGCGAATAATCTGTTTTGATTATTTTAGTGTGGCTTGGAGCTACAGTGTCTAGTATTTTTACAGCTTCATCTAGTGGGAGGTGTTTTAGTGCTGACCAATTTATTTTGTGTAGTAGTTCATTGAATTTGTCTTTGGTAAAGCTAATTAGGTTGTGGTCGGATTTTTGATTGTGTGATTTTGATAAGTGTATATCGGTTCTAGTGGTAAATGGTGGATGGTCACTGAGGGAATTTGGCAGAGTGTCACTAGAGTTGAAGTTACTAGGATGTGACACTATAATCCAGTCTAACGTAGATTGTTGAGTGTAGACTTTATTGTACCTAGTAGGGTAGTTAATTACATTAAGAATAACCATGGATCACTCCTAAAATATGGTCTAACAACCCTTGGAAGAAGGTACTATCTCTTACTGAGACATTAAGAATGAACTCAGATCCTATTTAACGAAGAAATCAATTGAACAAGAATATCTATTTCAAGTGTCTTACAAGATTGACTTAAATTGTTTAATTTTATAATCCAATTTTAGACCAATGTAAATATTGTATATAATTTGTAATCTTACTTATTTCATTATATAAATATCAATGTCATTTATTACATTTTGAAGAAAATCAATAAACATTTCTTGAGTAAAGAATAACCATGGAGGTTGATACTGTTTGATGGTAATTTTGATGAGATGGACGGCAAATCTATATTAACATCACCTAAAATTCTCATGCTTGATGGTTTGGTTAGAGAAAAATGATGCAGATATGTTTAATACTGTTAAGGATTAAGAAAAATATGAGCATTTCAGTGTTGGGGAAGGTGGGGATGTTGTCTTTAAATGAAGTTATATTAATGGTATCGAGGTAGAGTACAGCTACTCCTCCACCTTTTCTGTAGTGTCTGTCTAGGCTAGTTATGCCATAGTAAGATAATAACACTTCTGAGTCTTTTATAGTAGGATTTAGCCAGATTTTGGTTAGGACTTGGATGTCTGGCTTGTGCTGGTCTATCTATCTGTGACTGGACAAACCCTTGGTCTTCACCTCAGAGCTTTAAATAGAAACATAGAAAATACGAACAGACCACAGCTGAGGACAACATCGTAAAAAGCAAACGTTTAATAAGTAAGAGTAAGCGCTTTCGCAATTAAGCCAACTGATCGCTTCTTCAGACTCAATTATCACCAAAAAAAGTCAGGAAATTTAAACAAAGTGCATCCAATCCAAAGTTGACACAAATTATTCAATTAACTCAATATATCTGTTGAAGTGCTAGTAGGAGCATTAAATATTACAATATAAAAACTATCAGCAACAGTGGCTTATATAAAAACAATTAATTTAAAAACACAATATATCACCATAATACCTTGTGTCCACTTTTTAAATTTAATCTTTCAAAGACCTAGCTTTAAGAAAAGGTTTAAGGGACAATGCACTATTTATCCTTGGGGCTTTCTGTGCATGCAGTTGCAGGATCCATCTCTGCTCTGCTGCCTCGGTCTTATTTATAATGTCCCCACCTCTAATACTTTGTTGTATAATCTCAAGCACTAAAAAATTAAAAACATGTTGGGGGCCTTTTTCTCTAATATGTCTAGCTAAAGTACTTGTTTCTTTCACATTAGCTATATCCTTAATGTGTTCTAGAATTCGCACATACATAAGTGCATGGATTGTGCCATCCCCAACAGAGCCAAGACGCTATCCTACAAAAAAGGAAGCCAGTCTGGTGGTCCCCTGTCATAAACAAACTCTACAACAGATGGAAGAAACTGTTGCAAAAAAGAGTAAAATCCCATGATTGCAGGAACTCCCTGGTCAGCCTCAGTAAGAAGCTGAGATCCCTTATAAAATCATCCAAAGCTAGTTATAAAAATAAAATCACCACTGATTCTAAAGACAGCCACACAGCATTCAACAGCTATGTCAAGAATCTCAATGGTGACACTCAGACCTGCTCTGAGCTACAGCACAATGGCACTAGATATACAGAACCAACTGATATTGCCAACATCCCCTCACCTCCCAAAGGGCCCATCACTATACCAAAAGAATGAAAATCCCCTGTAATCACAGCTGCACAAGTAAAGACCACACTCTCCAAAGTGAAGAACACAGCATCCATGGGACGTGAATACATCTCAGACTGTGTTCAGCATGAACTACAGAACGAACTGGCTCCCTACCTAAGTACCATGTTCAATCATAGCCTCACTTCAGGCTTTGTGCCTATTGAATGGCACACAGCGATGTTTATCCCGCTCCACAAAGGGGGTGCCACCACAGACCCTGGGAACTATCACTCCATTAGCCTGATGAGCCTGGTCTGCAAAGCCATGGAATGTATCATCTTGGAGCTTATAAACAAACACATAGGTAACCTCCAAACTCTGGACCCCACTCAGTTTGGGTTTTTAAAAGGCAGGTCATGTCTCCTAAACCTGATTGACTTCTTTGAAGCAGTCACCAAAGCCGTGGATGAGGGTAAGGTTGTGTACACAGCCTATCATGACCTCACCAAGGCCTTTGACACCATTCCCCACTCTGGAATTATAGAAAAACCTCACTAGACCTGGCATAAATCCCTATGTCCCAAGATGCGTGACCAACTGGCTCACTGACAGAACCCACACAGTTAAAGTAGCTAACTCCAAATCCAACTTCAGACCAGTGACAAGTGGAGTACTACAGGTCTCAGTCCTGGGTCCTCTCCTGTTTGGCATCTACTTCTCTGAAGTTCAGACTAATACAGCAAGTCTTTGGCTAATGAAGTTCGCAGATGACTGCAAACTAGATGCCACAACAGAATTGCCTAATGATGTGGACATTCTACAAAGGGGTCTCACTGAAACTAATGCTTGGTGTCAAAGTCATGGCCTCAAGCTCAATGCCAAGAAGTGCACTGTCATCCCCTTTGGGAAAAACACTGAACCTATGGACTACCACATAGGTAGTAGCCTACTAAACACTGAAAGTGTAATAAGAGACCTTGGGACACAGTTGGTCAGTAGTCTCTCGTTTGATAATCACATCACCACAATAGTCAGGAAATCCTTCTATGTGGCACACCTCATCACAAAGGGATTCACCTCCAGAAAAAAAAAGGTCATTGTTCCTCTCTACTCATTCCTCATCAGACCCATTATAGAGTACAATGCCCCGTATGGCATGTACCTCGCAAGACATCTACAACAACTAGAAAGGCCACAGAAATACCTCATTAAGAGGATTACCAGCCTCAAACAGATGCCATATGCAGACTGTCTCAAAAAACTCCAGCTCTACTCCGTCGATTATTGCCTACTCAGAGGTGACCTCTGCCTAACATACATACAAAGCCATGTCAAACCCAGATCTGTTGGATATGCTACACTTAAAGAAACCTCAATCCCTCCAAGCCACATGCTCCAGGGTCCTAAACTTTGCCAACACAATAAACAAAACATGTTGGAGGGATAGATTCCTGTCCCAGAGACTTCCCATGCTCTGGAACAGACTACCCATTCATGTCAAGCAAAACTCTTCATTAGCCCTCTTTAAGAAAAATCTTGACAATTGGATGGGAAATAGGAAATTCACCCTGGGGATCACTTCTGTGGCTCTGCTAGACAGGAGCCTAGGAAAATAACTTTCTTGGGTGGCAAAAGCCAGGGAACTTTTTTTTGGCTAGGCTTATATAGGCCCCAGGGCCGATAGCCTAGTATCTACCTATGAATGTATGAACCTAAAATGGCTATATATATATATATATATATATATATATATATAGCTAGCTATCTATCTAATCTATTGATATAGATATAGCTGTAGATAGATAGATATATAGATATATATACTGATATTTTTGATATTTATATCTATATTTATATCTTTATCTATGTATGGCTCCCTATTGAAATGTCAGTACTCACAATGTCACATGCCAATGGTTGAAAACTCAGGATTAGTGCAAATCTCAAACATTGCCCTTCTCCTTTAAACTTCTTTGTTTCAGGGGAGCCTCCTCTCATGTGCCCCCCAACCCTCATGAATTATATACATTAACTATACCACAAAGAAAAGGGAATATTCTGGAAAATAGACATCTCAGACTTGGTATATGTAAGTCCATTTTATTCAGACATTTAGTCTCCCTGTTTTGGCAGTCACTCAAGTGGGTCCCAACATTTCAAATAGTTACCATATAGACACATGCATGTATACACACATATATACATACACACACATACACACACACACACACACACACACACACACACACACACACATAATATATATGTATATATATATATATATATATATATATATATATATATATATATATGTATAGCTCCCCTTCACAAGATCGAATTACTGAAAGCTCGAAATTCATAAGCTCGAGCCAAGAATCTCAAGTTTTCAGTAACTCAAAATTGTGAAGGGAAGCTGTTAAAATAAAAAAAAAAGACATATACTTACATTTATATAGGGAGCTAGGTCCTCCTGCATCATTCCTGGTTTAATATGCGAGTTGTATGACCAGACTTTAGCGGAGGAGTGCAAATTCTCCCGTTGTGTGCTTATGCTTTTCCTCGCTGAAGTGCGATCTCGGAGTTAGTATATTTAAGTAGGGGGTGTGGGGGGTTCAGGGGGGCTTGCCCCCCCTGCAAGAACCTTAGAAAATGTATTTTTTATTTGTTTTTGTTCCCCTGTACAATTTTGAGTTTATGAATATTCGAGATTCTGGCCTTGGGCATATGAATTTTGAGTATTCATTCATTCGATCTTGTGAAGGGGAACCATATATATCTATATATATATATATATATATATATATATATATATATACCTACATATATATGGCTCTCCTTCACAAGATCGAATTAATGAATACTCGTGTGTGTGTGTGTGTGAGTGTGTGTGTGTGTGTGTGTGTGTGTGTGTGTGTGTGTGTGTGTGTGTGTGTGTGTGTGTGTGTGTGTGGAATGAGTGTGTGTACATGAATGAGTGTGTGTGTAGTTGTGTCAAATGCCTTGGCCAGGTCAAGGTAGGCAGTGTGAACCATTTTGCCATCATCCATTCCTTTGGTGACCTTCTCAAAGAAGTCCACCAGGTTGAGTGCACATAATCTGCACTTGATGAAACCAAACTGGGTTGGGTCCAGTGTCTTGAGGTTTACTATATCACTATTGATCATTTTCATGATAATTCTTTCCATGGCTTTACATATAAGACTAGTGAGATTTATGGTTCTGTAGTTTACAGGGCCTGTAGATGGTTCAACTTTGTGCAGAGGCATAAGTGTTGCTGTTCTCCATTCATGTGGCATGAAGCCTGCTTGGAGGCTATAGTTAAATAGCAATTCCAGAGGCTCTGATAGGTCATGGTTCATGCTATTTAGAAGGCATCCTATGATAGTGTGTGGGCCATTGATGCATTGTTCTTGGCCTTAGAGAGAGCATTAAGGACCTGATCCCTAGTGATAGCATGGGGAGTTATATTATGGGTATTTTGTTTTTATTCTGTGAGCATTGATGCATGTAAGTTCTTTTTTTTTAAACACCTTTATTATATTATCACTTAAGACAGTCAGATACACAGTGTTGGCCAAATTAAAAAAATATCAGCAGATAATGGGCATTTTTTAGTTTCTTTAGTGATTTTCAGTCTGGATTTTTTCAGAAATTCCCAAAATCATTTAAGATTGCTAATGTTTAAGAAAAAGCTGTTTAGCACAAAATTACTACATGTTACTTACCTACTCTAAGAGAAATTACATCATAATGATGTGGCTCCAAAGTCTTAAATATGTGTAAATTTGCCTTTAACATTTAACATCACAAAAGCATGCAAAAGTTGACATTATGCCGAAAGAAGGTGCTCCTGGATAAGAAATTGTCAAAAAGGTTGAAAACTGAATACAAGTGAAGAGTTGTCACCCAGATGTTCTGGCAGATGTGGTTGCAGAAGGTCCACAACTCCTAAGGATGATTCGTATCTGCTCAGAGAATGCCATAAGAATCACAAGTCATCCAGTAAGCAGCTGCAGTGGATGTCGGAACAGCAGGGTGTTACAATGAGCATCAGAACTGTTCGATGGAGACTTCTGGATGCTGGGCTTTGAACTTGCAGACCTCTGAAGAAACAGAAATTGTGCAACCAAATGAAGACTGTGCTGGGTGAAAGAGTTTCCAAACTGGTCAGTAGATGATTTGGAACCAGTTCTTTTCTGTGATGAGAGCATAATACAGGGTTCAGATCAGCAAGTGTAATATATCAGATGATAATCTGGAGAGCAGATGGGGAACAATTGTACCATTCAGCCCATGACGCACCGGGAAGCATAATGAGTGTCTTCAGAAAAGATTAGCTCTACATTGTTCAGGGATACATGAAGCAGGAACAGCACAGCACCATACTACACCAACATCTGCTCCCTCAGCTGTGTGACTGAACAAAGAAAAATGGATTTACTGGGGCAGGGTACTTCATCTTCATACACGATTGTGCCCCATGTCACAAAGATTGATGGTTGACAAGTGACAAGTTTTCTTGAGGTCAATGATTTTGAAGTGTAACATGGCTGGG
Source organism: Protopterus annectens (assembly GCF_019279795.1). NCBI lineage: Eukaryota > Metazoa > Chordata > Ceratodontiformes > Protopteridae > Protopterus > Protopterus annectens. The sequence goes on along the minus strand of NC_056743.1, from coordinate 395,870,799 downwards.
TAACAGCCCAGATATGAATCCAGCAGAGAACCTGTGGGTTATTCTCAAGTCAGAAAAGAAAAAGACCATTACAAACAAGCATCAACTGATTGACAAACTCATTTCAGCTTGGGTATGCAATACTTCTATGACTGAACATTGCCATGAATTTGTTGGTTCTATGTCTCAACAAATTAAATCATTGATAATGGCCAAATGTCATTCACAAAATTTTAGAACATTGTATTAGAAAATGTTCTCATATAGCACAAATTATATTGTTTGTCATTTCATATACTCATATTGAGTTATATGGCACAATAACAACAAAAACAAAAATACAACCAATACAAACACCAATTTCTATTAATTTGGCCAACACTGCACATTAAGAGAAAGGAAAACAAGCATATAAACGTTTCTTAATTTACATACATCGGAAATTACCTGTTTGTTTTCTTCTTTATAGTGGCTTTCATTCATCCAACATTGCACACATTGCTGAATTCCTGTCTTCCCTTAAAGCTCACTCCTCCTTCTCCTGAACATTATTTTGCGTGTATTGTTCTTGCACATTCCATTTATTTCTATGCAATGTATTCTTTCTTTCTTTAAAGATCCCATTTCCAGTTCTTTTATCTCTTTTCCAATATTCATTACTTCAAACATAGATGGTTACGATTTCCATTTTCTAGTAACTGCTTCATTTTTAAAATAATTAAACTTATGAAGATACTGCTATGCCTAGATAATTCAGATCCTGTGTCTCAGCTTAAGAACATCATTTCCTTAGTTATAGTAAATTTCTCCATCAATATTTCTTTTTTTTAATTACATTTTAACAAGATAAAACACCATATATACAGTATATAACAGATTAAAAAACATGACTATCAAAAAAAAATATATAGAGAGTCCATAACAGAGTTTATATTAAAAATGATTAATACTTTTCTAATAGATCATTAAACTTTTGCCTCAATACATATTAATGTGTAACAATTGATGATCCCATGTAAATAGTTTGCAATTTTTGATTGCAAACAGTCTTTGCAAAGCAAATAAATTCAGTGAAAGAAAGGATGTTTTTATTTTTCCAGTTTTGTGTAATAATTTTTCTAGCAATATCTAAAATGGACCAAAGGTAAGACACTTGTGTTTTAAGTATGGAATCTGGATTTGGGGCATTAAATAAAATCAAAAACTTTGTAACATTACAATTGTCTGACCTTACTGGTTTAGCAAAATTTCTAAACTCTAACCAAAATGGAACAACCATTTTGCATTCTATAACCATGTGAAGCCAATTTCCATTCAGATTTTCTTCATATAGCCAACATTTAATGCCTCTGCTTTAAAAATTAAAACAACTTTATGAGGAGTTAAAAAACTTCTATGCAAGAATTTCCAAGTAAAAATTCTACAAGAAAGTGATGAAGTAGTTTTCCTTGTCGATTTTAAAGACATTTTTAATTATATCTGAAAAAACTTCAGTATTAACTTTTGTTGTGTAGTTCCAATATGATGAATCAAAGACTATAAATTCAGTTCTTAAAGTCTTATACATTTTTGATATACAAGATTTATTTTTTGTCACGTCACTATTGCTGTTAAAGAAAAATTCCACTTTTTTAGGGTTATGATTTGCATTCATATTTAATGATATTTTTCTTTTATTAAAAAATTCCTTAGAGATTTGAATACTCAACCATTTTTGTTTATATTATATCTGGGTAAAAGTTATTCAGCTGAATGAATATAAGAAGCATCCAAGAATTGATACCACAATTTTAATACATTTTTCTTTAAATCTAGTATTTTACTTAAGTTAAATGATTCCAAAAAATAATGGTAAAAGCAAAAGAAAAAATTAAAATTAACAGTTCTTTAACTAAGTTATTAGTTTCCATAACTCTCTTGAAAGTAGTCATAATATTGCTAACAAAATGGATAGAAATGCAGCTTTTTTGGTATTTGAACAACAATCTTTGAGGACCCAGTATAGTCTATTAAACCAGATTGTAAATTCTAATTTATTTCAAGTTTATAATAAGACGGTAAAATTACTTCAGGTAAGAGTTTTAAATTTGAAATATAAGAAGAGTTTAACCAATTAATTACTATATTTATATTGGCAGACTTAGCATATATTTAAATATTTGGAATATCAATACCACCATCTTCCCAACTTCTAACATCCCAATCAAAAGCTATTCTTGTTCTTGAGCATGCCACAAAAACTTAAGTAGGATATAATTCAAATAATTAAAGATGGTTTTGGATGGAAGTACAATCAACGACTCTATGTCAAATGAAATCGTTAGCAGGATTATCATCTTAAAGTAAGTCTATCTTCCTTTGGAAAAAAAACTATTTATTCCAATTTTTAATTAGTTTTAATAACGCATCAATTAAATTTTTATAGTTTACCAAAACTGCACTTTTCTGACTAAAGGTTACAATAATTCCTAAACATTTAATTTGCAAATTCTCCCAATTAAATTCCTTGTGATTTACAAAAAAAAATGTATTTATTTTTAACAAGTGATGTTTCTGTTTTGGTATGATTAAAACTTAAACATGAAATCCTCTCAAAGTACTTAACTGAGTGAAGAATATGTTCTAAGGAAGATTTAATGTCACCACTAGTCAATAAGATGTCATCAGCAAATTACTGAATTTTAGAAGTATAACTATCACCTATGGAAAACCCTATAATTTTTGCATTGGTTCAAAAGAAATTAGCAAAATGTTCCACTGAGAAATCAAACAATAAAGGATATCCTTGTTTTCTGCCCTTTAGTATTTTGAAGGAGTTAGATAAAAGGATCCCATTTTAAGAAATGATAAATGAGTTTTTCTACAATTTTCTTATTAAGTTTATAAACTTTAAGGAGAAATTAAATTTGTTGAGCACTTTAAATAGAAAGGAGACCAATTAATAGAATCAAAAGCTATATCTAAGTGTCAGCTAATAATTGAAATGTATTTATTATTATTAGCAACATCAATTAAAGAAAATAATCTTATAACGTTATACTGTACTCTTCTATTTAAAATAAAACCAGTTTGATCATCTTCAATTAAGGTTGGCATCGTACCATTTAATCTTTTCACTAATATAGACATAAGAACTTTATAGTTGATGTTAAAAAGAGAAATAGAGTGATAAGAGGAACATAATTTTGGATCTTTATCTTATTTCGAAATAGGAGAAATCAATGAAAATCTCCAAGATTGAAGAATGCATGATGAAGTTCTAACTTTCACCAAAGCATTTAACAAAAGTTTTAGTATATTATCAGGTCTCATCTTGTATAAATCATGTATTATACCATTCAACCCTGGGGCCTTATTAGTTTTTAGGCTTTTAATTTGTTCCTTTAGTTCTCTGAAAGTGAATTATTTATCTAATCTTACATTCTGCTATTTAGTTAACTTGTACTTTATATTTTTCTTCAGAAAGTTATCAGTCAAATTATTATTATCTAAGTTTGTGTTACTGTTATTAATTTGATTGTAATGTTTTGTAAAACATATCTTTTAAATCAGTTGTTTGTTTTAATTTATTACTAACTTTATGTGCAATATCTATAATATGATTTCAATTATTTGTTTTTTTATCTAATAGCTAAACAATGTGTATTTTTCGGGGATAATAGAATATGATTGTAGTTTAAATTTTTTCCATATTTATTGATATTTTATGATGTAGTATTTCTAAAGATTTCTGACCTAAGGCTTTCAGTTCAGAATTTGCAATCTTGTCATGGTATTTTAACTTTAATTTTAATTTATCAGTATTTGCTTGTAAAACACTTTACTCTCTGTCCCACTCCTTTCTTTTATAAAGACACCAACTCTTAACTCTAGCAAATAAATATGCTTTTAATGTATCTCACAGGATAACATCAGTAACTTCACCATTATTATTGATCTCCATAATAAAAGTTTAATTATTTTAAAAAACATTCCTTAAATCTTTTAATTTTAGTAATATACACATTAGTAATTCATACATTTTAGAATATAACCTACTAGAAGTAAAAACCTTGTCCGTATTTGTTTGGGTACCAAATCAAAATGTGTAATGTGTGTAGTTAAGGGGGTTTGACAGTTTTAAGTCATGAATATCTTTTAAATTCATTGAATTTATGACGTGAGGTAACTGTTTAGCTACTGCAGATATTTAGGTTTTTTATCCTTAGTAGTGACTTTTTCTGATAAGATGTAATTAAAATCCCCTACCAATAAAATTTCTTCTTTTCAATATAAAGTTATAATATCTAAATATTTTAGTCCATTTAGGTCCAATTCCAGGAATCCAATAAATATTAACAAATGTGTAATTTCAACTACCACCAAACTTAGCATGCCATTTTATCAGAATAAATATCAATCACCTTATACATTATCAATGACTTCTTCCAGAGTATAAGAGTGTCTCTCCTTTTCATACTAAAATGAGACCCCACAAGAATTGAATATTCTTTGAATAATAATCTAAATCTTTAGTTAACAGATGTGTTTCTTGTAAAAAAAAATAATATCAGATTTATTTACTTTTAATTATTTGATTAAACTACCTCTCTTAATTGGGTTATTAAGACCATTAATGTTTATTGAAATACATTTATATACTGGCATCTTTAAAGTGAAACAACTTTAAAAAATCTATGTCATGGTTTGGTATCAAGAACCTACTTCCAATTTTAAGATGTTTTGTTATGGATAAGTTCATTAAACTAACTACTATCAAAATGATTATATGAATATTTATACCTCCTATTGTGGAATAAAATATTCCAGGTTTGATAACGTACTCATATAAGTCACTCACCAATATCACCATAATACTACCAATAACTTAATCTATTGCTGCCACATTTATGTATAAACTGAACAATATAATTTAATATAACAATATATAAAACACTCTCCTAATTTGTAACTATCTTTAAAAGCAAACTTCAATATATAATAACCAATCTACTACCCTAACAATATAATAGTAATCTGTAACTATAAAATATTAAACTGCATAAAACATTTATATTTACATTATCAAAAATATATTAAGCATTGGCCTTTAACTTCAGAATAAGTTAAGCATGTTCCTTTTATGACTCCAAACATATTTTTGCATATATTATTTCAGTGACATTGTCTTTTGTCAAGTCCATAACTAGGAGAATATACAATACTTCATCATTCAACTCTACCCGTCTATGCCACACCTTTCAGACAAGCTTAAAACAATGCTGCAAACAAATTACAGAAGTATTATATATGTTATGCTCTGTAATACTAAATTTGCAGTAATTCATGAGTCTCTAGCTCTAAACATAACCGTCCTACTACTTTTATTATAATATTGGTAATGCATGCATAAATATCCAGGCTTAATATCACTGTATAGCATTTACATTTAAGTAATTTGAGAGAGGTATTTATGTAACATGTTATCATTAACTACACCAACTCCTTCACTACTGTGATGCTGTTACCATATACATTGTCAGACCTGTTGTCTATAACCATACTCACAGTGAAGTCATGTATTAGCCATATCTCATGTCCTCCTTTGAACTATTGTAATGATGGTAACCTTAAATAAGAATGAAAAAGAATGATTTGATTTCATTCTATTTTACATATGCAATACTCAAATATATATAGAGTCCATAACAGATTTTATATTAAAAATGATTAATACTTTTCTAATAGATCATTAAGCTTTTGCCTCAATATATATTAATGTGTAACATTTGATGTCCTCATGTAAATAGTTTGCAACTCTTGATTGCAAACAGTCTTTGCTAAGCAAATAAATTCAGTGAAAGAAAGGATGTTTCTATTTTTCCAGTTTTGTGTAATAATTTTTCTAGCAATAGCCAAAATGGACCAAAGGTAAGACACTTGTGTTTTAAGTATGGAATCTAAATTTGGGGCATTAAATACAATCAAAACTTTGTAACATTAGAATTGTCTGACCTCAGTGGTTTAGCAAATTTTCTGCACTCTAACCAAAATGGAACAACCATTTTGCATTCTATAAGCATGTGAAGCCAATTTCCATTCAGATTTTCTTCATATAGCCAACATTTAATGTTTTTGAAAATTAAAACAACCTTATGAGGAGTTAAAAAACTTCTATGCAAGAATTTCTAAGTTAAAATTCTTCAGGAAAGTGATGAAGTAATTTTCCTTGTCGATTTTAAAGACATTTTTAATTATATCTGAAAAAACCTTCAGTATTAACTTTTGTTGTGTAGTTCCAATATGACGAATTAAAGACTATAAATTCAGTTCTTAAAATCTTATACATTTTTGACATACAAGATTTATTTTTAGTCACGTCACTATCGCTGTTAAAGAAAAATTCCACATGTTTAGGGTTATGATTTGCATTCATATTTAATGTTATTTTTCTTTTATTAAAAATTCCTTAAATATTTGAATACTCAACCATTTTTGTTTATATTATATCTGGGTAAAAGGTATTCAGCTGAATGAATATAAGAAGCATCCAAGAATTGATACCACAATTTTAATACATTTTTCTTTAAATCTAGTATTTTACATAAGTTAAATGATTCCAAAAAATAATAGTAAAAGCAAAACAAAAAATTCAAATTAACAGTTCTTTAACTGAGTTATTAGTTTCCATAACTCTCTTGAAAGTAGTCATAATATTGCTAACAAAATGGATAGAAATGCAACTTTTTCTGGTATTTGTACAACATTCTTTGAGGACCCAGTATAGTCTGTTAAAACCAGATTGTAAATTCTAATTTATTTCAAGTTTATAATAAGATGGTAAAATTACTTCAGGTAAGAGTTTTAAATTTGAAATATAAGAAGAGTTTAACCAATTAATTGCTGTATTTATAGTGGCAGACTTAGCATATATTTCAATATTTGGAATATCAATACCACCATCTTCCCAACTTCTAACATCCCAATCAAAAGCTATTCTTGTTCTTGAGCATGCCACAAAAACTTAAGTAGGATATAATTCAAATAATTAAGGATGTTTTTGGATGGAAGTACAATTAACGACTCTATGTCAAATAAAATCGTTAGCAGGATTATCATCTTAATCAAAGTAAGTCTATCTTCCTTTGGAAAAAAACAATTTATTCCAATTTTTTATTAATTTTAATAATGCATCAATTAAATTTTCATAGTTTACCAAAACTGCACTTTTCTGACTAGAGGTTACAATAATTCCTAAACATTTAATTTGCAAATTCTCCCAATTAAATTCCTTGTAATTTACAAAAAATGTATTTATTTTTAACAAGTGATGTTTCTGTTTTGTTATGATTAAAACGTAAACATGAAATCCTCTCAAAGTACTTAACTGAGTGAAGAATATGTTCTAAGGAAGATTTAATGTCACCACTAGTCACTAAGATGTCATCAGCAAATTGCTGAATTTTAGACGTATAACTATCACCTATGGAAAACCCTATAATTTTTGCATTGGTTCAAATGAAATTAGCAAAAGGTTCCATTGAGAAATCAAACAATAAAGGATATCCTTGTTTTCTGCCCTTTAGTATTTTGAAGGAGTTAGATAAAAGGATCCCATTTTAAGAAATGATAAATGAGTTTTTCTACAATTTTCTTATTAAATTTATAAACTTTAAGGAGAAATTAAATTTGTTGAGCACTTTAAATAGAAAGGAGACCAATCAATAGAATCAAAAGCTATATCTAATTGTCAGCTAATAATTGAAATGTATTTATTATTATTAGTGACATCAATTAAAGAAAATAATCTTATAACGTTATACTGTACTCTTCTATTTAAAATAAAACCAGTTTGATCATCTTCAATTAAGGTTGGCATCGTACGATTTAATCTTTTCACTAATATAGACATAAGAACTTTATAGTTGATGTGTAAAAGAGAAATAGAGTGATAAGAGGAACATAATTTTGGATCTTTATCTTATTTCAAAATAGGAGAAATCAATGAAAATCTCCAAGAGTGAAGAATGCATGATGAAGTTCTAACTTTCAACAAAGCATTTAACAAAAGTTTTAGTATATTATCAGGTCTCATCTTGTATAACTCATGTATTATACCATTCAACCCTGGGGCCTTATTAGTTTTTAGGCTTTTAATTTGTTCCTTTAGTTCTCTGAAAGTGAATTATTTATCTAATCTTACATTCTGCTATTTAGTTAACTTGTACTTTATATTTTTCTTCAGAAAGTTATCAGTCAAATTATTATTATCTAAGTTTGTGTTACTGCTATTAATTCGATTGTAATGTTTTGTAAAACATATCTTTTAAATCAGTTGTTTGTTTTAATTTATTACTAACTTTATGTGCAATATCTATAATATGATTTCAATTATTTGTTTTTTTATCTAATAGCTAAACAATGTGTATTTTTCGGGGATAATAGAATATGATTGTAGTTTAAATGTTTTCCATATTTATTGATATTTTATGATGTAGTATTTCTAAAGATTTCTGACCTAAGGCTTTCAGTTCAGAATTTGCAATCTTGTCATGGTATTTTAACTTTAATTTTAATTTATCAGTATTTGCTTGTAAAACACTTTACTCTCTGTCCCACTCCTTTCTTTTATAAAGACACCAACTCTTAACTCTAGCAAATAAATATGCTTTTAATGTATCTCACAGGATAACGTCAGTAACTTCACCATTATTATTGATCTCCATAATAAAAGTTTAATTATTTTAAAAAACATTCCTTAAATCTTTTAATTTTAGTAATATACACATTAGTAATTCATACATTTTAGAATATAACCTACTAGAAGTAAAAACTTTGTCCGTATTTGTTTGGGTACCAAATCAAAATGTGTAATGTGTGTAGTTAAGGGGGTTTGACAGTTTTAAGTCATGAATATCTTTTAAATTCATTGAATTTATGACGTGAGGTAACTGTTTAGCTACTGCAGATATTTAGGTTTTTTATCCTTAGTAGTGACTTTTTCTGATAAGATGTAATTAAAATCCCCTACCAATAAAATTTCTTCTTTTCAATATAAAGTTATAATATCTAAATATTTTAGTCCATTTAGGTCCAATTCCAGGAATCCAATAAATATTAACAAATGTGTAATTTCAACTACCACCAAACTTAGCATGCCATTTTATCAGAATAAATATCAATCACCTTATACATTATCAATGACTTCTTCCAGAGTATAAGAGTGTCTCTCCTTTTCATACTAAAATGAGACCCCACAAGAATTGAATATTCTTTGAATAATAATCTAAAGCTTTAGTTAACAGATGTGTTTCTTGTAAAAAAAATAATATCAGATTTATTTACTTTTAATTATTTGATTAAACTACCTCTCTTAATTGGGTTATTAAGACCATTAATATTTATTGAAATACATTTATATACTGGCATCTTTAAAGTGAAACAACTTTAAAAAATCTATGTCATGGTTTGGTATCAAGAACCTACTTCCAATTTTAAGACGTTTTGTTATGGACAAGTTCATTAAACTAACTACTATCAAAATGATTATATGAATATTTATACCTCCTATCATGGAATAAAATATTCCAGGTTTGATAACGTACTCATACAAGTCACTCACCAATATCACCATAATACTACCAATAACTTAATCTATTGCTGCCACATTTATGTATAAACTGAACAATATAATTTAATATAACAATATATAAAACACTCTCCTAATTTGTAACTATCTTTAAAAGCAAACTTCAATATATAATAAGCAATCTACTACCCTAACAATATAATAGTAATCTGTAACTATAAAATATTAAACTGCATAAAACATTTATATTTACATTATCAAAAATATATTAAGCATTGGCCTTTAACTTCAGAATAAGTTAAGCATGTTCCTTTTATGACTCCAAACATATTTTTGCATATATTATTTCAGTGACATTGTATTTTGTCAAGTCCATAACTAGGAGAATATACAATACTCCATCATTCAACTCTACCCGTCTATGCCACACCTTTCAGACAAGCTTAAAACAATGCTGCAAACAAATTACAGAAGTATTATATATGTTATGCTCTGTAATACTAAATTTGCAGTAATTCATGAGTCTCTAGCTGTAAACATAACCATCCTACTACTTTTATTATAATATTGGTAATGCATGCATAAATATCCAGGCTTAATATCACTGTATAGCATTTACATTTAAGTAATTTGAGAGAGGTATTTATGTAACATGTTATCATTAACTACACCAACTCCTTCACTACTGTGATGCTGTTACCATATACATTGTCAGACCTGTTGTCTATAACCATACTCACAGTGAAGTCATGTATTAGCCATATCTCATGTCCTCCTTTGAACTATTGTAATGATGGTAACCTTAAATAAGAATGAAAAAGAATGATTTGATTTCATTCTATTTTACATATGCAATACTCAAATATAGAGTCCATAACATATTTTATATTAAAAATGATTAATACTTTTCTAATAGATCATTAAGCTTTTGCCTCAATATATATTAATGTGTAACATTTGATGTCCTCATGTAAATAGTTTGCAATTCTTGATTGCAAACAGTCTTTGCTAAGCAAATAAATTCAGTGAAAGAAAGGATGTTTCTATTTTTCCAGTTTTGTGTAATAATTTTTCTAGCAATAGCCAAAATGGACCAAAGGTAAGACACTTGTGTTTTAAGTATGGAATCTAAATTTGGGGCATTAAATACAATCAAAACTTTGTAACATTACAATTGTCTGACCTCAGTGGTTTAGCAAATTTTCTGCACTCTAACCAAAATGGAACAACCATTTTGCATTCTATAAGCATGTGAAGCCAATTTCCATTCAGATTTTCTTCATATAGCCAACATTTAATATTTTTTGGTTTAAAAATTAAAACAACCTTATGAGGAGTTAAAAAACTTCTATGCAAGAATTTCTAAGTTAAAATTCTTCAGGAAAGTGATGAAGTAATTTTCCTTCTTGATTTTAAAGACATTTTTAATTATATCTGAATAAACCTTCAGTATTAACTTTTGTTGTGTAGTTCCAATATGACGAATTAAAGACTATAAATTCAGTTCTTAAAATCTTATACATTTTTGACATACAAGATTTATTTTTAGTCACGTCACTATTGCTGTTAAAGAAAAATTCCACATGTTTAGGGTTATGATTTGCATTCATATTTAATGTTATTTTTCTTTTATTAAAAATTCCTTAAATATTTGAATACTCAACCATTTTTGTTAATATTATATCTGGGTAAAAGGTATTCAGCTGAATGAATATAAGAAACATCCAAGAATTGATACCACAATTTTAATACATTTTTCTTTAAATCTAGTATTTTACTTAAGTTAAATGATTCCAAAAAATAATAGTAAAAGCAAAACAAAAAATTAAAATTAACAGTTCTTTAACTGAGTTATTAGTTTCCATAACTCTCTTGAAAGTAGTCATAATATTGCTAACAAAATGGATAGAAATGCAACTTTTTCTGGTATTTGTACAACATTCTTTGAGGACCCAGTATAGTCTATTAAAACCAGATTGTAAATTCTAATTTATTTCAAGTTTATAATAAGATGGTAAAATTACTTCAGGTAAGAGTTTTAAATTTGAAATATAAGAAGAGTTTAACCAATTAATTGCTGTATTTATAGTGGCATAGTTAGCATATATTTCAATATTTGGAATATCAATACCACCATCTTCCCAACTTCTAACATCCCAATCAAAAGCTATTCTTGTTCTTGAGCATGCCACAAAAACTTAAGTAGGATATAATTCAAATAATTAAGGATGTTTTTGGATGGAAGTACAATTAACGACTCTATGTCAAATAAAATCGTTAGCAGGATTATCATCTTAATCAAAGTAAGTCTATCTTCCTTTGGAAAAAAAACAATTTATTCCAATTTTTTATTAATTTTAATAATGCATCAATTAAATTTTCATAGTTTACCAAAACTGCACTTTTCTGACTAGAGGTTACAATAATTCCTAAACATTTAATTTGCAAATTCTCCCAATTAAATTCCTTGTAATTTACAAAAAATGTATTTATTTTTTACAAGTGATGTTTCAGTTTTGTTATGATTAAAACGTAAACATGAAATCCTCTCAAAGTACTTAACTGAGTGAAGAATATATTCTAAGGAAGATTTAATGTCACCACTAGTCACTAAGATGTCATCAGCAAATTACTGAATTTTAGACGTATAACTATCACCTATGGAAAACCCTATAATTTTTGCATTGGTTCTAATGAAATTAGCAAAATGTTCCATTGAGAAATCAAACAATAAAGGATATCCTTGTTTTCTGCCCTTTAGTATTTTGAAGGAGTTAGATAAAAGGATCCCATTTTAAGAAATGATAAATGAGTTTTTCTACAATTTTCTTATTAAGTTTATAAACTTTAAGGAGAAATTAAATTTGTTGAGCACTTTAAATAGAAAGGAGACCAATCAATAGAATCAAAAGCTATATCTAAGTGTCAGCTAATAATTGAAATGTATTTATTATTATTAGTGACATCAATTAAAGAAAATAATCTTATAACGTTATACTGTACTCTTCTATTTAAAATAAAACCAGTTTGGTCATCTTCAATTAAGGTTGGCATCGTACTATTTAATCTTTTCACTAATATATACATAAGAACTTTATAGTTGATGTTTAAAAGAGAAATAGAGTGATAAGAGGAACATCATTTTGGATATTTATCTTATTTCAAAATAGGAGAAATCAATGAAAATCTCCAAGAGTGAAGAATGCATGATGAAGTTCCAACTTTCACCAAAGCATTTAACAAAAGTTTTAGTATATTATCAGGTCCATCTTGTATAACTCGTGTATTATACCATTCAACCCTGGGGCCTTATTAGTTTTTAGGTTTTTAATTTGTTCCTTTAGTTCTCTGAAAGTGAATTATTTATCTAATCTTACATTCTGCTATTTAGTTAACTTGTACTTTATATTTTTCTTCAGAAAGTTATCAGTCAAATCATTATTATCTAAGTTTGTGTTACTGTTATTAATTCAATTGTAATGTTTTGTAAAACATTATATCTTTTAAATCAGTTGTTTTTTTTAATTTATTACTAACTTTATGTGCAATCTCTATAATATGATTTCAATTATTTATTTTTTTATCTAATAGCTAAACAATGTGTATTTTTGCGGTTAATAGAATATGATTGTAGTTAAAATTTTTTCCATATTTATTGAAATTTTATGATGTAGTATTTCTAAAGATTTCTGACCTAAGGCTTTCAGTTCAGAATTTGCAATTTTCTCATTGTATTTTAACTTTCATTTTAATTTATCAGTATTTGCTCGTAAAACGTTTTACTCTCTGTCAAACTCCTTTTTTTCATAAACACACCAACCCTTAACTCTAGCAAATAAATATGCTTTTAATGTATCTAGCAGGATAACATCAGTAACTTCATTATTATTATTAATCTCCATAATAAAAGTTTAATTATTTTAAAAAACATTCCTTAAATCCTTTAATTTTAGTAATATACACATTAGTAATTCATACATTTTAGAATATAACCTACTAGAAGTAAAAACTTTGTCCGTATTTATTTGGGTATCAAATCAAAATGTGTAATGTGTGCAGTTAAGGGGGTTTGACAGTTTTAAGCCATGAATATCTCTTAAATTCATTGAATTTATGATGTGAGGTAACTGTTTAGCTACTGCAGATATTTAGGTTTTTTTTATCCTTAGTAGTGACTTTTTCTGATAAGATGTAATACAATCCCCTGCCAATAAAATTTCTTCTTTCCAATATAAAGTTACAATATCTAAATATTTTTAGTCCATTTAGTTCCAATTCCAGGAATCCAATAAATATTAACAAATGTGTAATTTCAACTACCACCAAACTTAGCATGCTATTTTATCAGAATAAATATCAATCACTTTATACATTATCAATGACTTCTTCCAGAGTATAAGAGTGTCTCTCCTTTTCAAAGTAAAATGAGACCCCACAAGAATTGAATATTCTTTGAATAATAATCTAAATCTTTAGTTAACAGATGTGTTTCTTGGTAAAAAAATAATATCAGATTTATTTACTTTTAATTATTTGATTACACTACCTCTCTTAATTGGGTTATTAAGACCATTAATATTTATTGAAATACATTTATATACTGACATCTTTAAAGTAAAACAACTTTAAAAAAATCTATGTCATGGTTTGGTATCAATAACCTATTTCCAATTTTAAGAAGTTTTGTTATGGACAAGTTCATTAAACTAACTACTAACAAAATGATTATATGAATATTTATACCTCCTATCATGGAATAAAATATTCCAGGTTTTGATAACGTACTTATACAAGCCACTCACCAATATCACCATAACACTACCAATAACTTAATCTATTGCTGCCACATTTATGTATACACTGAACAACATAATTTAATATAACAATATATAAAACACTCTCCTAATTTGTAACTATCTTTAAAAGCAAACATCAATATATAACAACTAATCTACTACCCTAACAATATAATAGTAATCTGTAACTATAAAATATTAAACTGCATAAAATATTTATATTAACATTATCAAAAATATATTAAGCATTGGCCTTTAACTTCAGAATAAGTTAAGCATGTTCCTTTTATGACTCCAAACATATTTTTGCTTAGACTCTCGTTAAAACAATATTTCAGTGACATTGTCTTTTGTCAAGTCCATAACTAGGAGAATATACAATACTTCATCATTCAACTCTACCCGTCTTTGAGACAAGCTTAAAACAATGCTACAAACAAATTATAGAAGTATTATATATGTTATGCTCTGTAATTCTAAATTTGCAGTGATTCATGAGTCTCTAGCTCTAAACATAACCATCCTACTACTTTTATTAGAATATTGGTAATGCATGCATAAATATCCATCCAGGCTTAATATCACTGTATAGCATTTACATTTAAGTAATTTGAGAGAGGTATTTATATAACATGTTATCATTAACTACACCAACTTCTTCACTACTGTGATGCTGTTACCATATACATTGCCAGACCTGTTGTCTATAACCATACTCACAGAGAAGTCATGTATTAGCCATATCTCATGTCCTCCTTTGGACTATTGTAATGATGGTAACCTTAAATAAGGATGAAAAAGAATGGTTTGATTTCATTCTATTTTACATCTGCAATACTCATGCTTCAAGTCAAATGAAAGTGCTTATTATGAATAAACATTTTAACATAATTAAGAACTTAGAAAGACTCCAATGGATACCATGTATGCAAACAAGTTTTAATAAGTAATGTATATATCAAACCAAAAGATATTATGTGGGTATTAAAGACAGTTCTGTATATATAACAGGTAATACCCATATACTTCCTGTTTATACATTCATATATTTCCTTTCTCGCTGAGCCCCCTTTTACTGCTAGTGCACAGAAAATAACAATAATTATGCCCAACCAGTTTCATTTAGAATAAATAAAATTCATTTATAAATATTTTATGGGTCAAGATAGAGTTAGTGACCGGCATTAAGTTGATTATTTAACCCCCCCTTCAATGTCACTTCACTATCAAATTCCAATAACCATATTCCACTGCATTGACCCCTGCTTCTCTATAATACTGTCTGAAATCTAAGAGAGCTTTTTTATCCTGTAAAGTACTTTGTTTTATAACTAGAAAGTGCATAAACAGAATACTACAAAAAAGCTCTGTTACTTTAAATGATAAATAAATCATTATTTATGCACCTTTATTAATGATACATTTAGATTCAGAATGTGAAATTGTAAAAAAAAACACTCTTTTCTTCTGTTTCTTTTTATATTAAAAAAAACTTAACAAAAAACAAAGGAAAACAAATCATATTCCTTGATTTAGGTTACAGTCCATTGGATTTCTCTTGCAAACTAAAGGTTTTAGCTTTAACAATCTGGTGCAACTTTGAATGCCAATTCCTCCTATTTCTTTGCAGTGGAAAGTTGAAGGTTGAAAGGTTGGACCACACTTCCGTCTCTGTGATGAACATGAAGTTAAACTACCACAGTAAGTGAAGAAAGTCTCATGGATAATTTAAACCAGTATTCTACTCACAAAACTGTTAGCTGGGTGGGGAATCTAAATGGTTTCAGAGCTTCAAACTTATCAAACAGCTTGCAGCGACACAAGATGAGCCACAAATAATATGCAGTACAGGGAAAAAAACTTGGGAGTCCCATGCAAAGTAAAACACAGTGATCAATATGTACAACAGTATAAAATATAATTTAAAAAATATATTGCAACCTACCCACTACTATAATTAAGTACAAGATAATCTAACAGTATTTATTAATATTTAGAAAACTATACATGCTACTAAAACCTATAGACCTTTTTATAACAGCTATGTTTTAGGGCTACTAGATAGTAACCCATGACAAAATTAAATAATGCATCTTATTAAATAATTCACATACACTGGACTTTAGATAAAGATATATACACAAAGTATTTAAATTAACTGAAGATATAATGTATTTTAAGTTTAAGAAAAATAGACTATTACTACTAAAACTGAAACAAAGTAATTCATGACACATTAATCCTTACTAGTGAAGAGCTTAATAGTGTTCAAACTAAACCTATAAAATATAGGCAATATAATGCATATTTAGAATTTAAGAAGAAAAAAATAGACAGAAAAATACGATTATCATTATTATTATTATTATTATTATTATTATTAACAGATAAATGAAATGTTTTACATTGTAAATTTTGTCATTCATCAGAAGAAGAATAAAACATTGTTTCAGAACAATAAAGTGTCAGCATAGATAAAATATATAAAGTTTTCGCTTTTCTTTACACTTTTTACTGTTTTTTTTTATCTTTAGTTATCCATCCATTTTGGTTGCTTATCTCTTCAAACTGTGCAAGGACCAGTCCATTTTTTTTCAGTTTTGTTCAAAAGATTATTTTTCTGTGAAAAATCCAAGCATTCATCAAGCTTGGTAATGTCCTTTTTGCCCATCTGTTAGAAAGATGCTTGCAGGAAATGTAAGTTGTGATTTGATGTTTGACTTCTTTAGGTTTCTAATTAAAGGAATGTGTTTTTTTCTTTTAGAGATCACCAAAGAAGTATAGTCATTGTCAAATCTAATGCTGTTTCTTTTCATTTTTATTGGAGACTTAGACCAGGCTGTCTTTAATATTAAGTGTTTGTCCTGAGTTGAAAGAAATTTAACAATTATAGCTCTAGTATTATATGTATTGTTTTTGAAGCAGAATTTGAGAAAGACATGTGAGCTATCTCTATGACAAAAGAAAGTGATTTTTAGTAAATTTAAAATATTTGGTATCCAGCTGTTCATAAAATATAGTATATTATCTCATTCTTCTTTCTCTTGTAGCCTATATATTCTAACATTATTTCTCCTAGAACTATTTTCCAGATCATCAACCTTTTCCAGTAGTAAGGTGTTTTACTTTAGAAGAAATTCAGCATGGTTTTCATTTTCATTTTGTCTGCCATCAAGATCATTTATTGCTTCCTCAATAGTTGAAATCTGAGCTGATTGTTTCCTAATTACCTCATTTAATAGATCTAGTTGTTTCTTGTAGTCTTGTTTTATATTATCCATTTTACTCTCCAGCTTATCCATTTTAACTGAGAGATCCCAGATACTTATGAGAATGTACTGTAATTCCTTTTTCATTGAACTTCCCTGAGAAGAAGATTTAGAGTGACTCATGGCTGGATCTCTCTTGAAAATGTTTGACAGGATTATGATACAGAAAAATTAGAAAAAAAAACTTTTTTTTCTAGATATGAGCAGAGAACTAGTTTTGTATATACAAAATTAGTCTTAGAAGTATTGTCCTCAAACTGCAACAAAATATTCCTGTCAAAATAACTGAAAAGAAGCAGAGCTAAAATCTTATGTTGCTAGCTGGTCACTATCCTGGCCTCAACACTCTCCATCAGTATTTTTGACAAAGTATACAGTAGGCATTTTTTTAAAAATCTGCCAGCTAAAAATACATATGCAAAAACTTCCAGGCAGAAATCCTAAACTTTCTTGACTTTGTTGCATACTTGGGAGCTATACATGTGTAATCTCATTGTTCTCTCATAAACTGCTTTCATGGTTTATCTTCCAAATTTCTAACCTCCCCTGATTAATTATTATAATTGCCATGCAATATTTTATATGCCCTACTAATCACCACATTTTTAATAGCAGCTTCCATTTTTGAGTTGAGTAAAAACTCTACCAGTGCAAATCTTTCACTTAGGACCCTCTTTTCCCTTTACTTTTGTCCATGGTCTGATATGAGTCCTTGATAGGGAGTCTCTAACCTATAGTCCAAATTTCTTGGCCTCATCCCACTCTTTTACCTTTCTCTGTCTAGTTATTTGCTCCCAATACATTGGTTCCTTTGCCAGGCTGCTATAGAAAATCCCACCCCCTCTTGCCAATTTACTTTACCCCCATTTGTGGTCATCACTATCTTTTCACAAGTGTGTGTGTGTGTGTGTGTGTGTGTGTGTGTGTGTGTGTGTGTGTGCGTGTGTGTGTGTGTGTGTGTGTATATATAAATAAATACATATATATATATATATATATATATATATATATATATATATATATATATATATTATATATATATATATATATATATATATATATATATATATATATATATATATATATATATATATATATATGGGTCTATATTGAAAAGTCATAAAATTTCTAATCTGATTGTCCCATATAGCTAAAACAATAAATCTAAACTTATGCAGACATTGACAAGAAATTGTATATTAAATTAAACAGAAAAAGGTGTCCCCTCTGCTAATATGTAGACTGTGCAATCCTCAGATATCCTTTTTATGAAACATGGATGGGTGGAACGATTAATAAATATTACATCAATTTCTGCACATTGAAAGTAATTCTTCCATGACTGGACAAAAATAAAACCCTGTCAATACCTTCAGACATATTTTATCCAAATAGTGCTACTGTTAGGAAAAAGGGATTTGGTAAAGTAATGTGCAAGGTCGGTGATAGCTATAGTTGCCGGATTAATAGTAGGGTTAACACTTATGTGTAAGGATGGCTATCAGGAATAGGTGGACATAGGTAAGGTAAAACATCACTGATAGAATCTAACATCCTTAGTGTGTATGTGTGTGTGTTTTATATGTACATTTGCGTGTGCACGCATATGTGGGTGTGGTTGGGTTTTGTATGTGTGTTGAGTATGTGTGTTTGTGTATGCATGGGTGTGTATGTTTGCTTGTGTGTGTGTGTGTGTGTGTGTGTGTGTGTGTGTGTGTGTGTGTGTGTGTGTATGTTTCTGTTATATCTCTCAACCTCTTAACACAAGAAATCTGGACAAAGCCAAAAATAATGGCGAGGAGAAGGGCCAAAATACAGTGACAGATTTAAATATTATCACAGGATCATTGCACCTTACTAGGCTAACTGCCCTAGGGCCCTTACAAGCCTAGCCAAGTTCAACCCTTGTTTTCTATAGGGCCTAGAGATCTGGTAAAGGATTACAAGCTGATCTAAATCAGCACTGACTGCACCTATCCAAGAGGGACATGGGTGAAACCCCTGGGGTGAATTTGCAGTTTCCCATCCAGTCATCCAAGTTACACTTTAATAGGTTGAATGAGGGTCTCTGTTTAACTTGAACTGGAAGTTTGTCCCAGAGGAGAAGTAACCTCTGTGAGGCATATCTGTCTCTCCAGTAAGATCTGTTGATGTCATAGACTAGGTTAAGGTCCCTAGAGCAAGTGAATCATGTTCCATTTGACTTACAAATGCGCAGCATAGCCATTAAGGCAGGATAATAGGTTACTCTGTATGCAAGGCACAGGTCACCTCTGAGTAGTCTATATGATACAGGGTATACTGACAGTGATTTCAGTCTGTTCACGTATGACTTATGCTGAAGACCCTGAATTTTCTTCATGAGAAACCTTTGCAGTTTCTCTAGTTGCTGTAGGTGCCTGGTAAGTTATATACCAAAGGGAGCACTATACTCTATTACTGGCCTGAGAAGGAAGGGAAAAGTACCAGGTGGTTATAACCTGTTTTGTTTTAGAAGCTATGCCCTTACTTATGAGGTGAGCAATTTAGAAGGCCTTTCTAACCACTGTGGAGACACGATGATTAAAGATAAGTTTGCTGTCAACCTATGTGCCCATATCTTTTACCACTGATTTAGAGCTTAAGGTGGTTCTATTAATATGGTAATCCACAAGGACATCACCCTTGCTGAAGGGGACGATAATGCATTTTTTTGAACTGAGTTTAAATCCTTGACTTTGGCACAAAGTATTGGTTTGCCTAAGCCCTTATTGAAAATGTTGACATCATTTGGGGACTCATTGACTACACCCAGTTTGCAGTCATCATCCCCAGACCTTTTGTTTTTGCCTGTACTTCTGAGAAGCCCCATCACCCATCCCTGTGAAACACCACTGGTAATGGGTCTACTGGTGGAGGTGGAATCCCCTATTTGGCTGTATGTGTTTTGTTGGTGAGCCAGATTGCAACTCACCTGACAATATATGTTGATCTCCAGCTGGGTGAGCATTTCAATGATGCCTGTGTGGGGGTTGTGTCAAAGGCTTTCACTAAGTCTAGGTAGGCTGTACGCACAGATTTGCCATCGTCCAGGGCTCTTTCTCAAAGACATCCACCAGGTTCAACAGGCACAATCTGCCCTTGACAAAATCAAACTGGGTTGGCTCAAGCATTTGAAGGCTTCCTATATTCTTGTTGATAAGGTCTATGATGGTTCTCTCCATGGCCTTGCAGGTAAGTCTGGTTAAGCTTATGGGTCTATAGTTCTTAGGTCAGCGGATGCACCCCCTTTGTGCAAGGGGATGATGGTAGCTGTTTTCCATTCTCCAGGGACAAAACCAGTGCTTAGGCTGTGGTTAGAGTCCTCAATGATGTTGCTAACTTCTGTTTTAAATAATTTAGAGCACAACCTGGGATGTTATCAGGTCCCATAGAGGCTGTGTTTTTGGCCTTGTTGAGAATGGTTAAGACCTGCTTCTTAGAGATACTAGGTGGAGAACAGTTGGTAGGAATGTTCTGTGGTATATGTGGCAGGGACAGGGTGGAGCAGTTTTCACTGAACCTGCCTGCTAGTTGGTTGGCTATTTCTACAGATTCAGTATATGTGGCATCATTCATGACAGGTTCAATGCAAATCTGGGCTTTTGCTTTAGAGTTTTGGATATAGCTAAAGAATGCCTTATGGTTATCCTTGGCTATGGGTGCTAATTTAGATTCATACTTAGCTTTAGAAGACTTTACAAGATGTCTTATTTGCTTGTTAAATTGAGAAGGGTGCGCTTTTATTTCTGAGACCTTTCCTTCATGTTCTTAGACTGCAATTTCTTCCTCTTCTTATATAGCCTGTTTATTGTAGATGTCCACCAGGGGTCTGATGTAATCATTACTTGAAATGAGACTGATTTATGATCAGATTTCACCAGGGAGGTCCACACACTCATGGTAGTACACCAATCAATAATATTTGGACCAATTGTGGGGATGCCAACTATCTGTTCCCAAGCATTGGAGTTAACAAAGTCCAAGAATCTTTGGGCGAGCATGTTAGTACATGTATAATTTACCCAATCTATGGATGGGTAGTTAAAGTCACCCATAACCAGAGTTTTTGTTTGTATTTTGAGTTACTTAAGTAGATCCAAGTGGGCAGTGCGGATATCAAGGCTCATGGAGGGGGACCTGTAACTGTCAATAACTTGGAGGGGGCTCTTTCTAAGAGTTATTTGCACTTGGAGTAACTCTAGGGAATCATTATTTTAACCCATCTAGAACTGTATTTACCTTTGATGAAAATTGATACTCCTCCTTTAGTTCTCATGCATTTATTTTGTGGTCTGAATGTGTGGAAGTAATTATAACCTACCATGGCCAGGCTGCACTCTACAGCCTTGATCAAGATCTCTGTGACTGAGCAGACATCCACATCTCCCAAAGGGAGGAATGTTTCCAGTGAGTGCATTTTCAGATTTAGACTCGTAGCATTTAGCAGCTTAACTTTGAGGTTGTTTTGAAGATATTTTTACATCGGGAAATTTTTTCTTGTGACATTGCCTAAAATAAGGCACTATGGGGGAGGCAAGTGCCTTAGCCAGTAACCGACAGCCAAGAGGTGACAGGCAAAGACCATCTCTGGCAAAGCATTGTGGTCTATCAACCATATCATCCCAGGATGACAGGTACTAGATCCCCTTGGAATGACACCAGAAACTAAGACAATTGTTGAAGTCACTCATTTTGTCTGTATTGTGGCATCATCCTAGGTGAGGGTAGAATGCTACTTAAGGCTAGGGACATAACCACCTGTGACACATATTCACAGAGCTCATTCGTGTCTCTCTTCATATAGTCCAGAGAAGTATGTCTCAGGTTGTTCACACCAACATGGACTATGACAGAGTGATAACAGTAACTGTTGTTGAGAGACTTGAGGGTATGTGTGATGTGATGGGTCCTAGCTGACTGTGACTTTTTCCTTATCCAGCCTGGTGAGTGTTATATCTGTGTGTCTCACAATGGAGTCACCTATAATCAAAACATTACATTTTGTGTTTTGCCTTAGGGGCTTATTAGGTGATACACTGGTGCGTGTGTTATTATGTGTACTGTATTCGGCCGGTAGTGAATTTTGCGAAGTGTGTTTATGCTTGGGAAGTCCCTGATCTTTCGGTAGGCTTCTGGTGAGTACATCCAAATATGTGAGTTTAGGTGTTATGTGCATGGTTGGTGCAGGAAGTGAGTTGTGTGAGCTAGCAAACTCCATAGTATCCAGCATGCTGATCCATGAGTGAGAGATCGTAGATTCTAGAGTCTTAATATACTCTCACATACTGAATTTGTGTGATATAGAAGTAATGGGCTGTCAGTGTACATGAGGCAATTGTTACACTGCCTCAGGATCCCCATGTCGACCAGGTCAGAGGGAGAAACTGTGGGAAACTGTCCATCCATGATACTAAGTATAGTACTGTAATCAGTAATGGGGAGAGGACTAGAAGGACCAGGGTATGGCTGCAGGACTAGTAGAAGTTCTAAACTGTGAGAGGCTTAGTTTGTAGGACTTGTATTGGTACCTCTGAGGCTCAGCTGAGTGTCTTTCTGAGCAGTGAAGCACAACAGCATGAAGTCTCAGATGCAACACAAGCAGTTCTCTGGGGGAAAATGTATCTGTCTGGGACTTTGCATCTGTACCTGTCAGTGTTAACCACCACAGCATGGTAGTGCACAATGGTGCACACAATGCAAACATGTGCAATAAATAGCAATGTCATTAAATTTTAAAACACTCTAAGCAATGATAGCACATAAGACTGGGTCCTAGGCCAAAAAGCACCACTCAGGTGGGTCCATAGCTACAATCATCTCTCACAAGGGTGCAGGAGAGGCCCTCTTTTGTGGAGGAAAGTTGGATTAGTGCTCAGAAACTGCAAAAACAGCAAATCTGAACCAAGTCTATGCTAGGTTAAAAAGTGCAGCTCACAGCAAGAATGCAGTTCAAAAATAACAGCATATTGTAAAAAACAGAACAAGAAGTGCAGATTGAATAGAAATACTACTTATTTTGCAGTAAAAAGCGGTGGATGCTTTGGCTAACACAGCAGATCAGTTGCAAGTTGTTTAGCTCTGTGCAGCTCTGGTAAAATGAGCCCCAACCTGTGCAAATACCGGCAATAAATAGCAACGAAATTAAATGGCTTTAAAACACTCCAACCAATGATAGTGCTCGAGAATGGGCTCTGTGCCAAAAATAACCACTCAGGTGTGTCCTTAGCTACACTCTTCTCTCACAAGGGTGCAGGGGACGCCGTCTTTTGTGGAGGCAATCTATTATAAACTTAGAAAGTTGTAAGAATTTCATCATTTGTGTTAGCATGCATTTTCTGAAAGATAGGAAGTCTGAAACTCAAATGCATGTCATTATTTAGTGACTTCAATCCTCAGTGATTTGCCAGAAAACCACAATTTTTTGAAGAACAGACCGAAAATATGAGGCAAAAATTTGGACATTCTGTGAAAACTTGTACGGCTGAGAGGTATGGTTTGTGTATGTATGTGAATGTATATTTGTGTATGTACACACATGTTTCTTATGCTGGGGAAATATGTGGCAGTGTGTGATTTGGTAATACCTGCACTGCTCTGTAGAATGACTTGTCAAGTTGCTTCACTTGGGCAGTGCAGAATTGCTTCAGCTGAGTGAGTCATAGGCTTGCAAATTTCCACTTAGTGATTCCAAATCCCTAAATACTACAGCAGAGCAACTTGGCCTACTCAGCGATGTATAGTTTGGTCTATAATGACCCTGACTATGAATCCTTGTCATTGTATTGTATTTCATAGCATGTTAGATACTTATTCACTCTGGAAGTTAAGCTTTCCTGTACCAGAGCTGTTGGCAAACACCATGCTTCCACTCCAGTGTTACCCATCTCCAAGCATAACCCCTCCTATGTTGGAATACCTAAGCAATCTCTTCCCAAGACTCTTAGGCAAGGCACTATCAGGCCTAGAAGCAACAAGTTCACAAACTGTAAGATAAAAGATAATCCACAGACAGGAAGAACCGAACCAAAAAGCACAAAGTGCAGCTTTATTGAACAACAAACAGGTCAATAAATCAAGCGCTTTCGCCAGGCAAATACCTGGCTTTCTCAAGATAAAAAGTAGTCTGACTGAAAAGTTTAAATACTTAAGCATCTGATCACATGGTACTTAATTAGTTCAACAAACATCCACTTAAGAAGGCAGTTAATTAGTAACTGAACTCAGTGAGTGAAAAGTATGCATATGAAAATGCAGAACAAAAGTTCAAATAGTGAAAACACTAAAAAATCATTTAAAAATCATTTAAAAATCATTTAAAAATGATGTACAGATGTGTGCATAAAAAATCACAAATATGTAAGATAAAAGACATTTACTAATTGTAACAAGAAAATCATAGCCTAGCCCTTCTCAGCTTTAGTACACTGGATATATTAATGGCCTCATTGAGACCAGGGGATTTTGCAGCATTAAGTCTAAGCTGCAATAAAAGTTCTTTATATTCAAGGCGGGCTTCCCAGTCACCTCCTCTGGCATCCTGGGTCACCTGTTCAAGAACCATAAACTTAAGTTTCATGTTAGGGCAAGAAGCAAGATGTTTAAAAAAAGCATTAGTGTCCTTCTTTTTTGTAATGTCATATTGATGTTCATAAATTCTTTTTCTAAGGGGTCTCTCAGTCTTCCCTATGTAGAAACTGCAACATTCTGTGCATAATCCTAAATACACCAGCCCTTTTGCTCCGCAGTTGTAATATCGGTCAGCGTCAAATCTAAATTTTTTAGATGAGAGATAAAAAGAACTATCATTCATGATAAAGGAACACTGCTTGCATGCCCCACATTTATAGGTACCAAGTTTAGGGGAACAATGCCCTGAATCTGATAGATGCTTTCTTTCAAATAACCCTTTTAGGTTAAAATCCTTTCTAGTCACAAATTTGGGACGTTCCTGGATTATCCCTTTAAAGTCATCGTGTAGCATCAAAAGTGGCCAGTGTTTAAGCACTGTGTGTTCCACCAGTTGGGAATCCTGTGGAAATGTGTGAATAAACCTATTATGCAAGTTAAAGTATTCCAAATTCTCAAACTGCTCAACTTGCTGAAAGCCACTACCTAACAGCAGAAAATACTTGGTTTGTCTATTATCTGTCACTTCTTGGGCCATGTTGTTAACCAAGGAGGCAGGGTAACCTCTTTCTAAAAAAATTTTTTTTAAAAACTCAACTTCTTCAAGAAAATATTCATCAGTGCTAGACATCTTAGATGCACGAATGAATTGCCCCTTAACCAAGCCCTTCTTCTGGTGAAATGGGTGACCACTGTCAAAATGAAGGTATGAATTAGAAAAGGTGGCTTTCCTAAATACCTTGGATTTAAAGGTGTGATTACAGTAGTCCTTCTGTATTGATGTATCCAGGTAGTTCAGTACGTCCTTACTAACATTATAAGTGAAAGATAGAAAGTGTGTGGTAGAATTAATATAACTCATGAACTCAAGAAAGTTGCTCAGGGTTCCTTTCCACAATAGGCAGATGTCATCAAGGTATCGCTTATAATGGACTATGTATTGTACCCAATGTGTGGAAAATATAAAATTGTTCTCCCAGTAATGCAAAACTATGTTGGTGTATAATGAGGCACATGCAGCATCCATCGCAACCCCCTTTTTTTCTGTTTAAACAGTTCTCCATTGAAAAAAAGAAAATTATTATCGAGAACAATTTCCATAAACTCAACAATTAAGCTGATTGTGTTGGAACTAAGGCTGGATTCAGAGGCCAAAACTTCATTGAACCACTCTAATCCAATAGAGTGTGGGATGCTGGGGAACAATTCTACAATATCAATGGTTGTTATAAGTAAATCAGGATGAAATAACCTAATTTCTAAACCCTTGAGAAAATCCCAAGAATCCTTGCATACATGCTGTAGCGTAGAAGAGAATTTCTTTGTAATGTGGTCAATAAACTTGCTCAGCGGTTCAGTGATACCTCCAGCCCCCCAGACAATAGGTCTAAATCTCATGGGGTCTAAACCTTTATGGGTTTTGGGTATTCCAAAAATTACCGGGGACCTAGGTTTATTGACGTGTAAATAGTTATATAACCTTTCGTTAATAACTCCCTGTAATAGGTGGTCCGATAACAAAAAATTGATCTTGGAATAGGCTAAATTTAACTCGTTCCTAGAAATCAATTCCTACTGCTCAGGATCCTGCAACATGTTGTGGAGGTAGGTGTCATATGCAAAATTATACATCAGGACCACCCCCCCTCCCTTGTCGGGTTTCATCACCCTAACACCGTCCTGAATAAGGGACTTGATTAAATGCTGTAACTTAGAGTCCAAATTATTAGATGGAGAATGTGTTCTGCTAAAACACTGCTTTCTTAAATCCATTTCCACCACCTACTCAAAAACCTTAAGAGAGGGGTGTAGAGGGGGATTGTAGGTACTAAACCTTGCTAGCTCTTCTTTTGTGTGTGGTTGTCCCTTAAATTGTAATGCTAGATTTAAATGTCTGACAAATAACTTTAAATCCACTAAAGCATCGGTCAACTTTAAGGGGCGTAGTGGAACAAACTTGAAACCCTTAGTAAAAAGCTCAAAATAGTCCGAAGTTATTAATAAATCAGTAAAATTAAATATAGTAAAATTATCTTTTTTTATTATAGTGTACTTGTTGTCAGATGATTCAAGTAGTAAGTCAGAAGGTTCAGATCCTAGCATGTTACCTATCTGCGCCCCCTGTTCCAGCCTTGCCGCTGGTGGGTGATGTCCCTGCCCCCTGGTCTGCCCGGGGGATAGTGAAAATCCTCAAAGCTATTTTTATTGGTCTTCTGAGCTAATCTTTCACTTCTCCTTTGCAAATCGATTGTTGGGGTACCCTGAGCATCTACAGTGTCATAGTTATTAGCACCAACCTCTTTGGTGTTAAATTTACCCTTGCCAGGACCCGGATAAGCCCTTTCGTCCCTGTATTCAATGAGATCACGTTCAAGCTTTCTTATTTTCCTATTAACTATTTTGAGACAGTATTGATCAACTTCATCAAAAATATTATCATAATTCCTTTTAATACTTAAAAAGTTCTTATTTTTAACAACAGAATTATTTAACGTATTCACTTCTTTTAACAAAGTATCGGTTTTCGCCTCATAATCCTCAATCATAAAATTCAACATTTCTAAGCCGACTTTATCAAACAAAACAACCAATTTGTTGTACAGTTCAGAGCCAGGGAGAGCACTATTTGGAAATTTGTAGCAACGTAGTCCTTTCAGAACACGTTGCACCCGAACACATTCTTTAAGATAGTCTATTTCCAACTGCATGCTTTTATAAGCATATAGCTTGTCACTTAGATTATTAAATTCATTCTCTGCACCAACATGAGAATTTGTTGTAGTTAAGACAGTACCTTGTTTAAAAAGAAATGTCCGCTCAGTCCAGGCACTAAAACTAAAATCTTTTTTAGAGGATGCCAAACTGGTAGCATGGTTAGTGTGTTTACTTCTGGACTTCTCCTGTAGATCAGTGTTGCCCAATAAGATCTCGCCAGGAAGTTCCGTTTGCAGTAAACCATTCAATCCTTGTTTCGGTGATAATGTAGATTTCTTCCTACAGTCTAATTGCTGGTTGCCAGGAGGTATACTAGCAGGATCGCTGGAACCCAGATTCAGTGAATTGTTTAACTGAGTCAACAAAAACAGTACCTGCTTAAACTCCCCACGTGTTACCGGAGCTTCATCTGATTCACATCTAAGTAGAAGTGGTGTCTCCTGAAAATTGGTCTGGTCCAATCCTTCAGCCATGGAAATGTAAACCGAGAAATAACTTCCAAGAAACCAAGGCAAATAAGATAAAAGATAATCCACAGACAGGAAGAACCGAACCAAAAAGCACAAAGTGCAGCTTTACTGAACAACAAACAGGTCAATAAATCAAGTGCTTTCGCCAGGCAAATACCTGGCTTTCTCAAGATAAAAAGTAGTCTGACTGAAAAGTTTAAATACTGATCACATGGTACTTAATTAGTTCAACAAACATCCACTTAAGAAGGCAGTTAATTAGTAACTGAACTCAGTGAGTGAAAAGTATGCATATGAAAATGCAGAATAAAAGTTCAAATAGTGAAAACACTAAAAAATCATTTAAAAATCATTTAAAAATCATTTAAAAATGATGTACAGATGTGTACATAAAAAATCACAAATATGTAAGATAAAAGACATTTACTAATTGTAACAAGAAAATTATAGCCTAGCCCTTCTCAGCTTTAGTACACTGGATATATTAATGGCCTCATTGAGACCAGTTCACAAACTGTATAACCAGGGAACACTTGGTTATACAAGTCACATTTGTGAGTGAGAGCAGTGGTTTAATTGACATCAGTGGTGTAGCTGTTGAAAATAATGCATTTTATAACATGCCAGATGAATTGATACAGACTTTTGCTGAATATGATGAATTAGTGAGTGTTTTAAAACCAGTTGTTGTAACAAATGAAGCTAATGATTTCAAACTATACAATTATTCTGATAAAGATATTAATGAAGAGCATGTCAATTTATTAACAAACGGTTTTACTTATGTACCCTATAGAAAAGGGAAAATAGACAACACTTTAATAGGTTTAAAGTGTTTTGCAAGGAAATTAAACTTAAAAGTGTGGTTTAATGAACAGGAAGAAGTTCAAAGTAATAATGGGAACATTTAAAAAAAACAAGTACTTTTAACCCACCCCTTAATAATGTCATCAAATTATATGAGCAAGTTTGTGAGAAATAAATAAGGAAAGTGATAAAGAATAATGGTGATAAAAACACTTACACCAAAAACATGACTGTAGCAGAAAATAGATTGTTGAAGGAACTGGCTGAGGATCCTAGTATATGCATAATTAAACCAGATAAGGGAAATAGGGTGGTAATTATGAACAAAGTTGACTATTTAAATGGTATGAATGTGCTCTTGATGGCTGGAACCAATGTTGAGAGTTCTCTAAACGAAATACACATAGGCTGCATGAAAATAGACATGCTACAGGCATGTTATATCAAGGGCTAATTAGTGAGGATGAATATAACTATATGGTCAACAAACACCCCATGATACCCAATATATTTGGTATACCAAAAGTCCATAAAGGACTTAAGGATCCTAAATTTCGACCAGTTGTAAATGGTAGAAGGTCAAAAACAAGTTTTATAAGTAAGTTTTTAGATGTCAAATTAAAGCTGGTTTAAAAGCCTTCCCTTACATTGTTAAAGATTTGTGGCAATTTTTGGAAATGGTGGGGAGAGTTCAAATGCAAAAGGATATGATACTTGTTACTATTGACGTGTATAGTTTGTTCAGAGTGATACCACATGAAGTGGGTTTAGCCTGGTTTGAGACCCAACTACACAAGGCAGCAGGATATGATCAAGATCAGATAAATGTATACATAACCCTCATGGAAACAGTATTACAAAACAACTTTATCTACTTTGAGGGATAATACTATAGACAAAGCACAGGGGTGGCAATGGGTGCAGCCTGCCCCCCTGTATTTGCTAATTATGTTATGTCACACTGGGAACAAGTATACATTATGGAAGGGATCTTCCATTCCAAAATCATGTATTATACAAGGTTTCTGGATGACCTCTTCATTGTTTGGAAAGGTACTGAAGAAGAATTATATCAATTTTATGATTATATAAACCACACAGTGGACTTTTTACAAATTATGTACACACACAGTAGAACTAGGATATCATATTTAGATGTGGACTTAACTTTTGATACTGCAAGGATTGGATTGGAATCAGGAATTTTTAGAAAATCAACTTTTTCCAACTCATATCTGCAGTACAATAGTGGACATCCGAATTTTCAAAAAAGTCCATTTGGTACATGCTGAAAGAATGGTGAGTTCTGATAAAAAATGTTTAGAAGAAATTGACTTTATCTTGCACATGTTTACAACAAGGGGGTACCCACAGGAATATTTGACCAGAATTAAGGAAGAGGTCATAAACAAATGCACCATGGGCACTTATAAGCCTATTTTAGGATGTATAAATGGTTTATCTAATGAGACCATGGTTAAAAAGAGAATGGACATCAGTGTAGGGTTTATTACTACCTTCAATTTAGAAGCTACAGAAACTGGTGACATTATCAGAAGTAATTGGTATATATTACAATTTGATTACAACGTGGGGCAGAAGGTAGGTAAACAACCTAAAATTATATATAAAAAGGATAGATCCTTTAAAAACATATTAGAGAGTATGCAAAAATACAATGGAATTGGTGCTAATGAAAGGGTAATTTTAAATGCAACAGATGCACATTTTGTTCACACATTTTAGAAACAAGGGATAAGTTTTCACTGAATGGGAGATCTATTAAAATTTATGGGCATTACAATTGTAATACGTCAAACGTTGTTTACATGGTCAAATCCAGCAATGTCCTATATTTTATATAGGCAAAACTAGCAGGTTATTCAAAAATAGAATAGGGGAACACATGTTGGACATCAGGCATGAAAAGTCTACTAATGCTCTTGCTAGGCATATTAAGGTGTCAAAGGAAAAAACTTCAAAGACCAATACACGTAAGGTTCAGATAAGGCTCTTTAATTTACTTGCAGCAAGGAGACAAAAACATGCAAATACAAGGATTTGTCTAACTACTAACAGGAAGTATGTTCATGCTTATACTGTTTTACAAGATGTGGCCTTCTAAGCTGACATAATCAAACACAACTTTAAGCATTGTACTACAGCAGGTGTTACTTCAGATTTTCTGCTGACATGACTAGATTTGTGAGAAACTTTTCAGAAAAACAACCTGGCCTTGGTGACCAGTACTTCATTTACAAGCGTCTATTGTACACTGTTACTTTTCAAGGTACTTTTCTAATACAGATACAAGCAAATGCTGATTGCAGTTCATATTTTCAAGCAGGCTTTGTCCTAATTATCTGTTATTTCTGCAGCTGTGTATGTTCTCATAGCACAGCGGAACTTCTTGTCTGAGTTTCATATAAGCAGTATCGTTCTATTCATTATTTTCCTAACGCAAGCAGAAATCATATGCTTCTCAGTAAATTTCCAAGGTACAAGCAAGATTTAGCTGACAGTACAAGGTCAAAAAGCAACTGCAGTTTGTACAGATTTATGCAGTATGAAATAGAATAAATGTGTTAACTCTTTTATGCTCTGAATGCACTAAGCATATTACTAATACACACATTAATACATATTTTTCTAACATAAGGATAAAAAAAGATCACCAGTTTAAATTTTTGGTAGTGCAACATATTGAAAAAGACCTACAAGGGAAATGTATAGATATACATCTTGACGTGTGTGAACTAAAATGGCAGTTGCAGTGTAATGCAACAGAATATCCTGGAATAAATGAAGCTATTAGTATTTCTTGTATTTTGAAGCTAAAAACATTTTAGGATAATATACATATTTTTTATTTTTATTTTTATTTACCACACTTAAAGAAGTTTATATAGTATGCTGTAGTGTTTTGGTGTCTAATGTTTTTTGTATACATTTGGTATTAAATTATGTAGTTATTGTTTTATTCAGCAACACTGTTGCAGATTTTAAGCATATAATTGATTGTTTCAGTTTTACTAATTTTTATTTATTATTCAATTAGTAAGTGGATTAAATAGGTATAAATGGCTGGGCTGATTTGTATAACATTGTTCTGATGAAGTCTCTTGTATCTTAGAGGGAAGAAAGCTCTTAACGTGGATTAAACAGTTTTTTACATTTCAATTGGTTGCTGCTTTCTTTGCTGTGTTCCTTGGTTATACTATCAGGCCTAGAACATGCTCTGCATCCTCCTACCTCAAGCATCATACACAATTGCATCCACCACTACTTCATCATCAACTTAGGTCACCATACTGTAGCTTTTAGTCTACCTGAGCATGAGGCCACCCAAGATCGCATCCTAGTAATAAGTGGTTCATTTGTCAAACATAATATTTCAGGAGCTAGGGGTTGTGATGTCAGTAGCACCCTCAGTTTCATTCACCCAAGTACACATGTAACCTGCTCATTGCTCACGCAGAGGTGAATGATCTAATATGCTCCATCCATTGAGAGATGAAGATAGACATAACCTTGCTCTATGTAAGTATGTGACTAACACTGGAGAAAGTTAGCCTTGATCATCACCTTGACATCATCATTTTGAATGATGTCACAATGCTTAGAAAAATTAGAATTTAACAATACATTCAGTGCTCTGTGCCATTTCAAGGAAACTCGTTGCGTGACAGCTATTTTATCAGGGATCGCCTGTACCTCTAGCCTCAGGGATTTCACATATATGCTAAGGCATTTCTATCTCCTCAGTGCCTTTCTTAGGCAGTGACAATCTTCTAGATATTGCAGCTTAGCATATTCATATTAGACCTGTATTATGTTAGACCTGCTCAGTCTAATTGTTTAAAGAAGCAATTACCCAAACTTGAAGCATTCCTGACCATGGAGCATATAAATATCATGATAATTACTGAAGCTTTGCTCCACAGAAGTTATCACATTCCCTCCTTCCTGGAGCATACTATCTATCTTTCATTCAGATCTACTGGTGAAGGTGGGAGGCATATCAGACTTCAGCCATATTCCCATTACCTCATGACTAATTCAACATGATAATAATCTTGAACTGCATAACCTCCTAATGTTAATAAATTAATGCAATTAACTAATCATTGCTGACTATAGGAACCACATCTACAGTCTAGATGCCATTATTCCCTTATTCTATATCAGTTAGATTGCATGACTGCCGGACCTAATGTATTCATTTAGTGACTCAAACATACATCAGCAACAACAGATAAGCACCGTGGTTCCTTAACTTTATTAATCTCACTATCCTTGAGCAAACAGTACCCCCACTCTCTAGATGTTCTAGACTCATCTGCCTTGTTCTTACTAGTATATGACAGCCTGCACAATACTCAATATACACCCCTCATTATTAAGTCAGACCATTAGGCTATCTCATTTTCCTTGTCATAAAACATCCAACAGACCAAACAATGTTGTAGGAAGTCACAACTTCAATACTGTTTAAAAGCTGGAATAACTTTTATTCATGAGGTAAGCACTTTCATGGTGTCACCACCACTTCTTCAGACCATAACAGACAACAGTATTTCACAAGACATATATATATATATATATATATATATATATATATATATATGTATACATACTCTCCAATTAATTCAAATAGACCAATAACAAGCTTCAATGCATTTGACTTTCTTAAAGACATACAATCACTAAATTGCCATATTACAATATTCTATAAGTAAAATCAGTTGAATGTTGCTTCATTCATCACTACACAAGTTAAAAACAAGAAAATTTCCTTTCACGAAAGCTAAAAAATACATAAAAATACATCTAATAAAATCCATGAAGGATATAACTAGCAGAAAAATATATATAGTGTTCTATCAAAAGACCATTCATTTTTCACACTGCTTACTGAAGCATAAAATAAAACTACTTAAAAATTCCCTTTTCTTCAGAATCTGACAAAAAATACATGGAGAGTGTACCTAACAGAGAAATATGTGGTGTTATCTCAAAAAAACATTCATTTCTCACACACTTACTGAAGCATGAAATAGAACTACTTAAAGAGTTTCCTATTCTTCAGAATAGGTCTTATAGGGATTCTGTCATTGAGTCCTTTTCCTCTGTCTGCTTTTAGCCTAATTATCCACCTAATTTCTGAGGTTTCAGTATAGTTGGATATATCTCCCCCTCTTTCATTTTCCTTTATTTCTTCTATTGCTAAGAATCTGAATGTGTGCTGTTGTCCCTCCTGACTAACATGTTTCACCAGCGCATTAGTAAGGGTCCCTTTCCTAATGTTATTTATATGTTCCCTTATTCTATACCTAAATTTTCTATTTGTTTTTCCCACAAAATATGCTGAGCAGACATTGCATACTGCCAAATAGACTATATTCATTGAGTTGCAATCAGCTGACACTTGAAAGGACAATATTCGTCCTGTGTCAGGATGATGAAAATTGTTAGTAGTGTCTATATAACAACACTGATTACATACTTTACAGGTATTGGTACCTCTTCTACTATTGTTCCTCATTGTTGTTCCCCTTGGATAACATAGCATCCTCTTTAAAGTTTTTCTGTTCTTGAAAAGAAAATTCGGTTTATCACCTACTATATTTCTGTGTTCATGGTCTGATGCTAAAATAGGCCAATGTTTCCTTATTACATCAGTTACTATGTGTGTATTTCTAGTATAGTATGTTGGTACCCTTACCCCGTGCTCACCTTACGTTTCAATGAAACTTTTCTATTTAAAGTCGTTCTAGATGAAAAATAGGGTTTACCTATATTCTTTCTCCATTCAGCAGCCCCTTTTAATATTCCTTCCCTATGTGAGTCATTATAGCCCCTCCTTGACAACCTTTCCTTAAATTCAGTGAGTTCACATTTAAAATCATCATCCTTGGCAGTTAACCTTGATGTCCTTAAGGTTTGCCCCTTAACTACATTTATAAAGATATGCTGGGGGTGCATACTTCCCTTGTGCAAAATTGCATTTCTGTGGCAATCTTTTCTATGTACTCTAGTTGAGAATTCACCCTCTGCATTGCACATTATCTTGACATCTAAAAAATCCAACTCATCATAAGAACTTTTGATGGAGAATTTTAAAAAGTGAGTGCTTTGATTAATATATGTATGGAAGGTGGTTAACATACTTCTATCACCTTGCCATAACACAAAAAGTTCATCTACAAAGCGCCTATAAAATCTCAATTGTGGCCAGTTGTCATTATTCAAAACATATTTATTCTCCCAATTGGCCATCACTATGTTGACACAAAGACATCATATGGATGTCTGTTTAAGGAACCGTGTTATTCCAAGAGGCTTAAGAATTTTAAAGATGCCCAATCAAGGGGAACGTTGCACTGAATTATTGTCCAGATGGCAGCAACTGAATTTGGAGACCTGTTTCAATTATATACGTCTACTTATTGAGTTCTCTGAGAAAGAGGAGAGAACATTACAAATAACACTAAATGAAGAACAGAAATATTTATTTTTAAAGTTTCCGCAGAAGTTGGTAGAGAAGAAACTGGATATGGTTATAGAATCGGTATCCATTCTCAATAACAAATTACTGTGCCAGAAATGGAACAAGTTGGGGAGGGACAAACGAGACTTTAAGGAAAATCAAATATTTGTTTGGCCCAAGACATATATGGAAAATCGGGGCATGAACACAGATAAACGAATTGTTCAGCCTAACACAGTATTAAATGAGAATGGCATTTTAAAAGAGATTGTGCCTTTAAATGAGCAACCAGAAGTACACAAAAAAGCTTCTGCACCTTTGGCATCAGAGGTTACTAAAACGGTATCTACGAACATCACGCGATACTTGAACAAAGCATTTGAAAAGACTGTGCCGTCCACATCGGAGGGAGCACCTGTACAGAATGTGGTAACAACGCCAAATCCAGAATTGGATTTTCAAGTATTTCCAATCAGAAAAAGGTCATTGAATCGGATGGAGGAACAGGATCGCTCATACAGCAGAGGTTGAACCAAGAGGAAAGAACACATATCACCAGGATATCAGCAGGCAAAAAGGAGATGGGAGATGAATTCCCCTTAGTGTGGAATATATCGCAAAGGGAACTCACTAAGCATGAATTTAGTGTCCTTAACAAGGGACTATCATTTATCCCCACACAGAATGCGGATATAACAGACACAATTATTGACTTAAAAATATTTGGTAGGAATGTATTGCTGAAATTGTTGTTCAAGGACGAGCATGGTAGTAAAGAAATGGCTTTTAGGAAGCCCAGTACATTTATACCTCCTAGTAACCCAGTGGCGGATGTTTTCTTACAGCTTTGTGAAAATGATTTATGTGAAGCGTTTGAAAAACAACATAATGGAGGTAAGAATTTTAATTTGAGTTATAGTGAGTATGAATCTTTAAAGGCACCACAGATGGATGATGAAATAATTATCAAACAAGTTGATAAGGGGGGTTTGGTAGTAGTAATGGATAAGAACTACTACCATAGTAGGATGTATGAAATGCTGGGTGATGCTAATATATATTCTGAAATAAATATGAACATAATGAATGTTATGCTGAGGAGAATGGATGAAATCCTCTTTGATAACCTTTTGAATAATGAAATTACATTTGATTTATATAATTATTTCAAAGTAGAACACCCGAGAACACCTAGCATACATGGTCAACCAAAAGTCCATAAAAATTCAATAGAGCCTCCCATGAGACCAATTGTGTCCGGGGATGGATGGAGCACACAACCCATATCAATATTTGTGGAGAAGCAGTTGAGGCAGATTGTAAATAAAAACAAATACATATTGAGAGACTCCCAACATTTTCTAGAAGACCTTTTTGGATTTTTAGAGTTAGAGAAATTACCCATAGAATGTTACTAGCAACCTTGGATGTCCACTCACTTTTTACCTCAATTCCCAACAAAGTGGGAGTTGAATATTTAAGGGACTATCTAATCAATGAAAGTGGTGAGAAGCAT
Organism: Protopterus annectens; assembly: GCF_019279795.1. Lineage (NCBI taxonomy): Eukaryota > Metazoa > Chordata > Ceratodontiformes > Protopteridae > Protopterus > Protopterus annectens. Next base: position 395,833,542 of record NC_056743.1, on the reverse strand, counting down.
GTAAAGATTAACTTGATTTGCCATCTCATGGAATTGATTTTGAGCAATAATGCTATGTTATTTGAACATCAGTTATACTTGCAGAAAGATGGGGTGGCGATTGATACACCATCAGCGAATAGTTATGCCAACATAGTTATGGCCAATTGTGAGAATAAATATGTTTTGAATAATGACAACTGGCCACAACTGACAGTTTATAGGCACTTTGTAGATGACCTTTTTATGTTATGGCAAGGTGATAGAAATATGTTAACCACCTTCCATACCTATATTAATCAAAGCACTCACTTTTTAAAATTCTCCATCAAAAGTTATGAGTTGGATTTTTTAGATGTCAAAATAATGTGCAATGCAGAGGGTGAATTCTCAACTAGAGTACATAGAAAAGATTGCCACAGAAATGCAATTTTGCACAAGGGAAGTATGCACCCCCAGCATATCTTTAGAAATGTAGTAAAGGGGCAAACCTTAAGAACATCAAGGTTAACTGCCAAGGATGATGATTTTAAATGTGAACTCAATGAATTTAAGGAAAGGTTGTCAAGGAGGGGCTATAATGACTCACATACAGAAGGAATATTAAAAGGGGCTGGTGAATGGAGAAAGAATATAGGTAAACCCTATTTTTCATCTAGAACGACTTTAAATAGAACAGTTTCATTGAAAAGTAAGGTGAACACAGGGGTAAGGATACCAACATACTATACTAGAAATACACACATAGTAACTGATGTAATAAGGAAACATTGGCCTATTTTAGCATCAGACCATGAACTCAGGAATATAGTAGGTGATAAACCGAATTTTCTTTTCAAGAAAAGAAAAACTTTAAAGAGGATGCTATGTTATCCAAGGGGAACAACAATGAGGAACAATAGTAGAAGAGGTACCAATACCTGTAAAGCATGTAATCAGTGTTGTTATATAGACACTACTAACAATTTTCATCATCCTGACACAGGACGAATATTGTCCTTTCAAGTGTCAGCTAATTGCAACTCAATGAATATAGTCTATTTGGCAGTATGCAATGTCTGCTCAGCATATTTTGTGGGAAAAACAAATGGAAAATTTAGGTATAGAATAAGGGAACATATAAATAACATTAGGAAAGGGACCCTTACTAATGCGCTGGCGAAACATGTTAGTCAGGAGGGACAACAGCACACATTCACATTCTTAGCAATAGAAGAAATAAAGGAAAATGAAAGAGGGGGAGATATATCCAACTATACTGAAACCTCAGAAATTAGGCTGATAATTCGGCTAAAAGCAGACAGAGGAAAAGGACTCAATGACAGAATCCCTAGAAGACCTCTTCTGAAGAATAGGAAACTTTTTAAGTAGTTCTATTTCATGCTTCAAGTGTGTGAGAAATTAATGTTTTTTTGAGATAATACCACATATTTCTCTGTTAGGTACACTCCCCATGTATTTTTTGTCAGATTCTGAAGAAAAGGGAATTTTTAAGTAGTTTTATTTTATGCTGCAGTAAGCAGTGTGAGAAATGAATGGTCTTTTGATATAACACTATATATATTTTTCTGCTAGGTATATCCTTCATGCCTTTTTATTAGATGTATTTTTATGTATTTTTTAGCTTTCATGAAAGGAAATTTTCTTGTTTTTAACTTGTGTAGTGATGAATGAAGCAACATTCAAGTGATTTTACTTATAGAATATTGTAATATGGCAATTTAGTGTCTGTATGTCTTTAAGAAAGTCAAATGCATTGAAGCTTGTTATTGGTCTATTTGAATTAATTGGAGAGTATATATATATATATATATATATATATATATATATATATATATATATATATATGTCTTGTGAAATACTGTTTTCTGTTATGGTCTGAAGAAGTGGTGGTGACACCATGAAAGCGCTTACCTCATGAATAAAAGATATTCCAGCTTTTAAACAGTATTGAAGTCATGACTTCCTACAACATTGTTTGGTCTGTTGGATGTTTTGTGACATATTCTTGAACTGTTTTACCAACAGCTTATTTATCCTTGCTGCATCTTGTTTGGTGTTATATCTCATCTTCCTTAACAACCCAAGGGTATGTCTAACACTACAATATGCAGGGATTTCATTAAAACCAGTTTCCTAATACTATCAGACTATCTCATGGAATTTAAAGCTTCTTTCCCTACTAGTGACCCAATAGCAAAAGCAACTGCTGATGGCACTAATTTTACTTTCATTTAAACCCTTGCATTCAAGTATTTGCACCTATCAGCAACAAGTACAGTAAGTATAATGTTCAATTTGAATAAGTCCCTACGCTGGAATCTCAGCAACAACAAATTCTACATAGAAAAAAACAACTCTAAAGAATAAACTCAGATATCCCATTTTGGTAATGATTTCAAAATGGTCTGAAAAAAACACACATTAAGTGTTGCAAATTCTAGTGAAAATTGAATATTGCTACATCTTTCAAAGATAATGACAAGGTTGTCTTTAACCATGTCAAGAACCTCAGAAAAGAATAATAATAATAACAATAAGTCTGACACAGCATGTAGTTGTAGGGAGTAGGCCTTGCTTACTAAATCTGGTGGACTTCATTGAGAAAGTAAATGAAGATCTTATTGTGCACAGACATATTGCACTGCAATTGAAAACATTTTATAAATCCTTTGTGACCAATTTTACAAGAGAAAATTGTCACTGGATTTCTTTACTGCTTGTCTCATCATTACCTTCACTACTAATTATTGATACAAGCTGGCTAAAGTTGTGTACTATATCTATTTCTTCATCATCAAGAATAAAATAGCAGGGGGGCGGAGTCTGAATGGCTAACTGAAAGCAGCAGTATTTTAGAGCTCTATATAACTAGTTAAATAAGACAGGAAAACATATTCTTTTTTTTTTCTTCAAAGCATAAAATATTATAGATAAAGGACTAATTTACATAATTAGAAACTTTGGTGAAGTTTTACAAATAATTTCCTGTCAAAAAGCTTGGAGATATATTCACTTGTTAAAGTGAGCAACTCAAAGAATTCTCACCAGGATGCTGCCTTAAAGAAGGAACTACAACAGATGGCATCTACCCTGCAGGAGTTGTCTTTGAAAATGGATGATTATAAAGTGAACCTGGAAAATCTTAATACAAGCAGTCAAAAACAGGATGACACCCTCAAGGAAATGCTACAACACCAGACAAGGATAACAGGAATAGAGGTTTCTCTAAATGACTTAGAAAGCAGACTTAAGGAAGAGGAAACACAGAAAGAACTGCTTCTTAAACAAAACACTTGGTTGGTTAATAAAGTAGATGACTTGGAAAATAGGGAGAGGAGAAATAACATCAGGATTTTCTGATTACCTGAAAACACAGAAGGTGAGGATATTATTTCTTTTTTATCAAGTTGGATCCCTGACTTTTTAAATTTAAAAGGACTTTCCTTTGGCATTGCAAGGGCACACAGAGCTCTTGGGAAACCTGCCGCTAACTCAAACCCTCCTCCTAGGTCAATAATTATCAAATTTATTTCATACTTGGACAAGGAACTGATTTTAAGATCTGCTTGGAGGAAGGCACCTCTAAAATATAAACAGAGCCTGATAAGATTTGATAACGACTATTTATCTAGAAAAATGGAACAAAGGAAAAAAGTGTGGCCAATGATAATGTTTCTGAAACAAAATAACATCAAGGCACAACTTGCATATCCAGCTAAGATAAGAATACTGTATGCCAATGAGATGAGGACTTTTATTGACTTAGAGGAAGCCTCTTCATAGGGTCATAGGTTCATAGGTAGGTACCTGCCCATGGGCATTTATAAGCCTAGCCAGAGTGTGTTGGCTTTTGCCGCCCCATTGATTAATTAACTGATCCTCTGTAAAGCAGAGACAATGAAGTGATCCCAGGGGTGTATTTTCTGTTACGCATCCACTCATCAAGGTTTCTCTTGAAGAGTGTTAATGAGGGGCTCTGCCTGATGTAATTTGGAATTTTGTTCCAAAGCATGAGGAGTCTCTGTGACAGGAATCTATCCCTCCAGCATGTTCTATTTATTGTTATGGTGTGGTTTAGCTCACTAGAGCATGTGGCTCACAGTGACTTGGATTTCTTTAGGTGGAGCATGTCCATCAATTCTGAGTTGGACATGGCTTTGTAAGTTAGGCAGAGATTACCTTTGAGTAAGCGATATGCCACTGAGTACAGCCAGAGTTTTGACAGTCAGGCTGCATAGGACATATGTTTGAGGCCAGTAATTCTCTTGGTGAGGTACTTTTGTGGTCTTTCCAGCTGTTGGAAGTGTCTTGTGAGATACATCCCAAATGGGGCATTGTACTCTATGATGGGTCTAATGAGTGACTAGTAGAATGGCACTATAACCTCTTTATTTCTAGATGAGAACCCTTTAGTAATTAGATGGGCCACATAGAAGGATTTCCTAACTACTTTGGCAATATGATTGTCAAAGGAGAGATTACTATCTACCTGGGTCCCCAGATCTCTTATTACCTCTTTTGTATTAAGGGGGCTGTCACCTATGTGGTAATTCGTGGGTGTTTTGTCTTTCCCAAATGGGATGACTATGCATTTTTTGGCATTTAGCTTGAGGCCATGACTTTGACACCAGGTGTTCATCTCAGTTAGGTCCTTTTGGAGGATGTCCGTATCAGCAGGAGAGGCCATTATGGCTCCCAGTTTGCAGTCATCAGTGAACCTGGTTAGCCATAGTCCTCCTGTGTTTGCCTGTACTTCTGAGAAGTATATGCCGAACAGTAGGGGTCCCAGGAGAGAACATTGTGGGACACCACTTGTGATTTGTTTAGAGTCAGACCTGGAGCCCGCTATTCTTACCATGTGAGTTCTGTCTGTAAGCCAGTTGGCAACCCATCTTGTGATGTAGGGGTTTATTTTCAGGCTGGTGAGTTTTTCTGTAATACCCTAGTGGGGAATGGTGTTGAAAACCTTGGTGAGGTCAAGGTAGGCTGTGTGAACCACCTATCCCTCATCTATGGCCTTGGTGACTGTCTTGAAGATGTCAACCATGTTTAGTAGGCAAGATCTGCCCTTAGCAAAGCTGAACTGGGTCAGGTCAAGTGTTTGGAGGTTCCCAATGTCTTTGATAATGAGCTCCATGATGATGCACTCCATAGCCTTGCAGATGAGGCTAGTCAGGCTTATGGGGCGATAGTTACCAGGGTCAGTTGTGGTCCCTCCTTTGTGGAGAGGAATAACCGCTGCTGTGTGCCATTCTATGGGCACATAGCCTGTGGAGATTATGAGGTTGAACAGCGTGTTTAGGTGGGGGGCTAGTTCATTCTGTAGTTCATGCAAGACGCAGCCTGGGACACCATCTGGTCCCATTGATGCTGTGTTTTTGGCTTTTGAAAGGGCTGTTTTCACCTGTGCATCTGTGATTTTTGGGACACTACACTTTTCCGGTATTGCTGTGCGCCCTTTTGGAGGTGAGAGTGGGGTGAAGTTTGCACTGAATCTATCTGCCAGGATGTTGGCAGTATTAGTAGGTGCAGTATATTTTGTGCTATTTTGCACTATTTCAGTACATATCTGTGAGTTGCCACTTAGATTCTTAACATAGCTAAAGAAGTCTTTGTGGTTATCTTTTGAATCCTTGGCTATTTTTCTTTCGAAGTTAGCCTTGGATGATTTCATGAGGGACCTTAGTTTCTTACTGATACTGATCAGGGATGTCTTTCTTTCTTGGGATTTGCTTTTCTTCTGAACTAGTTTCCTCCTTCTATTGTATAGCCTGTTTATTGCAGGAGTCCACCATACTGGTTTCCTTCTATTAGAGGAGTGAGTCTTGTCAGTGAGGATCATTTATTAAAACTAATAATGTGATTACTTTACCAGAAGATATGGATTGGATGTCACCTTCTCTCAAGAGAACAAAAGAAACAAATGTCTGGACAGATGTCAAAAAGAAGAAGCAAAAGACTGATACTGTTACAGCCAAATCTCTCAAAGCAGCTACTTATGAATTTATTTTAACATTACTTTAAAGGACCAATTTTACTGCTTGGAATTGTAAAACAAAGGTAACTAACTACTGGAATCTTTATCTATATTTTTTGAAAATAGATGACACATGAGAGTTTTCACATTACCTCAGGTATGTAAAACAGGGTACTTTTCTTTCACAGAAGGAGGGTTATATTCTCTTTTCTTTCTCTCTCTTCTCTCTTTTCTCATTATTTATTTTAACTGCATATTGTCTCCCTTTCTAAATTCTCTCCTATTTACTATACTAATATAGTCTGTATATATTTAATAACTCACTATCTATACATAGATAAATAATAGTCTAAAATAATTTAGTTTTAAGGTAGACTAATTGGAATAGTGAACTTAATTAATTGTTATTACAATATTTATTAGATTAATGATAGTCACTGTTATGCTTATTGGGATTGGGGACATGTTCGTGATTAACTCTGAAATGTTCCATTCATGTACATATGGCCTTTGAATGATTTCCTTTTAGTATTAACAAATACATAAAAAAGGAGGGAAAAATGTACTGATGGTTAAGAGAAAAAAGTTATGTACTCACCATAATGTTCCATGTGAGTTGTTTATCGCGCCTTTATTCTCACTGATGGGTTCGGAGCCGATCCTCGGCTCTGACACAGCCGATAACAAAGCTCAAGGTTTGCCAGTAGCTTGAGACCAAGCCCCTTTATCCCATGATGCACTGCTGGAATTTCCTCAGATCTTGTTTGCTGCATGTATATATACCCCTGTAAGGGGAGCACTCCCCAAGAAGGAAGAATAAGTATGAACAACCAGGATGATACTAGCCTCTAGGTCAACTGTCAGCCAGGAGGGGGATGGAGGGAGGGACGTGAGAATAAAGGCGAGATAAACAACTCACATGGAATGTTATAGTGAGTACATAACTTCTTTATGTGAAGTTGTTAAATCTCGCCATTTATTATCACTGACAGGTAGCGTCACTAGCACCCTCAATCCAGGGTGGCTCATGGGAGTACATTTTTCAGGACCATAGAACCAAAAGAAGACCTGTCCCTGGAAGCCTTATCTACTTTGTAATGAGTGATAAAGGTATGAGACTTAGACCATGTGGCTGCAGCACAAATGTTATCAAGGGGCAATTTAGCTTGAAAGGCAGAAAATGTAGAAACGGATCTGGTTGAATGAGCCTTTGCTTTGTGTGGCAAAGGTATGTTAGCATTTGCATAAACAAATGAGAAACAATCCGATAACCATTTTGAAAGGGTTGTTTTAGCCACTAGTCTACCTTTTCTGGCCTCTGAAAAGGATACAAAGAGTTGATCTGGTTTTCTGAAATCCTTAGTTCTATCAAGATAAAATCTGAGCTGTCTGTGTACGTGAAGTTTGTTCAGCATGTATTCCAATTTGTTGGAATGGTTGGGAAAAAAGAATGGCAACTCAATGACCTGATTGATATTAGACTCAGAACAGACTTTAAGTAAAAAGGAGGGGATTGTTCTGAGAAATACTCTATCAGCTTGGAAAATCATATAAGGAGGTCTGATAGATAATGCTTGCAGTTCTGACACTCTGTGGGCAGAAGTAATGGCCACTAGAAAAATAGTTCTCCAGGACAAAAAATTGAGATCACAAGATGATGCTGGCTCGAAGGGTGGAAGAATTATTTGAGATAGCATAAAATTCAAATTCCAGGGAGAATAAGGGATTTTGACAGGAGGTCTCATGTGAAAAACATGTTTGAGAAAACCTTAGATAACTTATGGGCCATAATATTTAACCCATCAAATCCAAGGTGGAAATTTGATATGGTGGCTAACTGAACCCAAACTGTGGCAGCTGCTGCTCCTTCCTTAAAAATCATTGTCAAAAACTCTAAAATGGTCGACAAAAGAGCTCAGAAAGGGTAATATTTTGTATACTGGTCCAAATGGAGAACCTTTTCCACTTACTGCGATATCGTTTTCTGGTGGATGGCTTATGAGAAGACAATAGAATTTGTCTTGTGTCATCTGAGAGTGAATGAAGCCTGGCTATTTGGGGAAGTGGATCAGCCAAGCAGTCAGCTTTAGAGACTGCAATGAAAGATGGAGTTCCCCTGACGGGTGTGTCAGGAGGTCTGGAACTGGGTCCAGGATCCATGGATCCTCCAGCAGATGATGGTGAAGAAAAGGGAACCAAATCTGTCGAGGTCAATGGGGGGCTATGAAGATAACAGTCCTTCCCAGCAGTTTTGCTTTCTGTAAAAACCTGGCTATCAATGGAATTGGTTGGGAATGCATATAGAAGACCCGGAGGCCAATTGTGTATGAGTGCATCTCTCGGGGGATTTCCCGGAGGTGGTATTAGCTTCTACATTTGGTATTGATGTGACTGGCAAAGAGGTCGTAGCAAGGCTGGCCCCATTTGCGGAAAATTATGTCTGCAACGTGTTGGTTGAGAGACCACTCATGAGGCAACAGGATTGCCCTGCTCAGCTTTTTCGCTATCACGCTAGATTTTCCCAGGATGTGTGTTGCTAACAGAAAATGCTGGGATGACACAGCCCATTGCCATACCCTGAGGGCTTCTCAACAAAGGGGATAAGACTTGGTTCCATGCTGTTTGTTCAAGTACCAGACCACTGACATGTTGTCTGTCGGAATTGCAATTGTCCCTACAGGAAGATAGTCCTGGAAGTACTGCATCACCAGAAGTACTGCTCTCAACTCCAGAACATTGATATGCAGACGTGACTCTTGATCTGTCCATGTGCCTTGGGCAGTCTTTCCCTGAAAATGCCCCCCCACCCTATCAGGGAAGCGTCCATGGTCACAGTGGCTACTGGGGGGGGCACAAAGGGTCTTCCTATTGTGACCTGAAGAGACGTCAACCACCATTGAAGGTCTCTCTTGCAAGAATTGGTGATGAGAATCATATGGTTCATTGGTAATTTCTGGTAAGACCATTGAGCGAACAGGAGCCATTGAAGAATTTACATGTGCATCCTTGTGAGTGTAATGGCTAGAATTGCTGCTGTCATCAAACCTAGTACCTTCAAGTCCTCTGCGGCTGTAGCTCTGTTCTTTGACATCAGTGAGTTGACATGTTGGCAAAGAAGTGAGACTCTTTCAACTAGAAGATGTAGAGTGGTGGTTGAGGTATCTAACTCTGCTCCTATAAAGACGGTATGCTGCGATGGTGACAAGGCAGACTTTTCAAAGTTGACTGTAATGCCTAAGTGATGGCAGAGTGTCAGAGTAGATTGTGTTGCCTGAATCAATTGATGCCCGATGGTAGCGGTGAGGAGCTAATCATCCAGATATGGAAACACCTGGAATCCTAGATGTCTCAAGTGAGCCGTGACCACTGTCATTCATTTGGTGAACACTCTGGGGGCTGTAGTGAGACCAAAGGGCAGGGCTCGAAACTGGTAGTGATTGGCTCCCAGCTGGAAATGCAGGTGATCTCTGGAGCATCTGTCCATCTTTATGTGGTAGTACACGTCCTTGAGATCGATGGAGCACATCCAATCATCTTTCCCTAGAAAGGGAAGAATGGCCTGAAGCGTGACCATTCGGACCTTCTCTTTTTTTACAAATTGGTTGAGTCTGCTGAGGTCCAAGATAGGTCTCCAGTCACCTGTTTACTTTGGAACCAAAAAGAATCTTAAGTGAGTTCCAAATCCAACTTGGTCTGCTGGGACTGGCTGGATGACTCTTTTTTTCTAGCAACTTGCAGACCTATATAGTTGCTTGTTCCCTGAGACTGGGTGGAACATCCGGGATTCTGTTTACAGGAGCGTGAGGGGAAGAGAACGGCATGGAATACCCTTTGGAAATGATGCTTTGTACCCAGGTATCGGAGGTTATGGTTATCCAGGCTTCTGGGTACACAGATAAGCGACCCCCTGACTGCCTCCAGAGCTGGACAGCTGGGTCTCCTTTCAGGAGCACTGGTAGGGCTGACCAGAAAACTGGCCTCTGTCACCCTGCTGTTGCGGACCCCCCTGCAGCGCGGGTGGCATCTTCCATTATAACCCCCTCCTCTGCCTCTAGAGGGGGTTTCTCCACATGTGTCCTGAAAGGCTCCCTGTGCTTTTCGGAACCACATCTTTCTGCCCTTAGGGCCCTTGGGATAGGGCCAAGTAGGGGTAGAAAAATGGAGTCCAATAGCAGATAGAGTCTTGCCTTCCTGCTCACAGCTGGTTAGAATTTCCTTTACCTTGGGCCCAAACAGGGATGAGTCATCAAATGGGGTGTTGATAAAGGAAGACTTGAAAGGTTCTGCAAAGGAACAAAGACACATCCAGGCTTGTCCATGCAGAGCAATGCCTGAACTAGCATCTCTACTTGAACCATCAGCTGCATAAGATATGAGGCGCATGGACGAGTTCACAATCAAGTTTAGGGTAGCAAGTTGTGTGTTGACTTTGTTGGCAACCCCTGCAGCTACCGTACCTTGGAGTGTATCTCCTAGCTCTTTCTGGAGATGTCTTTGTAGTCTTGTAAAATGGGTTAAATAGTTCAGTGATCGAAGGGAAAAAGTCGCTGAACTAAACATGCACTTTCCATATCTATCCATGATCCTAGAATCTTTGTTAGGAGGATGGATAGATGAGGACGTCTCAGACATTTCCTTTTTGGTTGCTGCAGCCACCACCATGGCATCAACAGGCACTCCCTTAGTCAAAAGGGCTTTGTCCACCGGGGCAGAGATGAACTTATTTGGCTTCCGAGGGACAGGTTCCATGGCCTCCAGAGATTCCCATGCCTTGCGAGAGATCAGCTCCATGAGCTCATCGTAAGGTGGAGACACCCAAGAAGTGGAAGGTTGAGACCTGAAAGCCTTCAAGAGCACTGACTCTTCCTTAGTAGGGCTTTTGGACTGCCAACCGCCCCTCTGATTAAGGATCTCTAATATCTCCGCAAAGGAGATATCCTCAGATGGGGATCAAGGGGACCCTTCTGACTCATCCAAGTCAGTGTCAGATGTCAAAGACTCCTGTGGGGAGTCCAAGTGCCTCCTTTTGCACAGTCTCTTCCTGGGTAACTCCTCGGTGAGGGGATATGGGGAGGTCTCAGAAGAGCAGGGGGTGCCCTGCAGGGCTACTTGAGGCTCAGCATCTCTATGCTTGGGTGGACCGGTAGAAGTAGGAGTGGACACAGGCGCTTGAAGGGAGGAGGAAACCAGACCTGATGCTAATAATGTCTTTGGAGACAGGACTCTCCTCATGGCATCGAATGCACCATGGCTCCGACAAGAAGGGGTAGATGGCTCCGAAGGGACCATCCGATCCTCCTGCACTGAGGCCATGGGCTGCAAGCCTGAGGTAGTAGCCAAGCTCATCCGAGACGAAGCCCAGAGAAAAAGAGTCGGCACCGACAAATCGGTATGACTATCCTCCCCAGACCCAACAGGAGAGTGTCGGCTCCTAGAGTCCTCGATCGGTGCCAAAGACGTCCGAGTAGATGCAACCAATAACACCGGTGCAGGTCTCTGCTCCACAGGTTCGACAACTATCAGTTCAGGCTCCTTTGGCTCTGAAAGTCCAGTACAGCTCGGAGGAGGAGTAGTCAAGTCCGGGTTAATGGTCTTTGGCTCCGACGAAGCATCAGAGCCGACAACAATTTAGCAAGGCCTGGTGCCTGTAGAAGCTTCTGCACTAGCTGGTTCATATCCATATCTGAGAGGGTGACAGAAGACTTCGAGGAGTGCACCGAAGGTGCTGATTGGAGCAAAGGGGATGAGGGAATCTCAGAGACCGGCTCCAAAACTGTGAGCTGGCTCTGAACAGAAGGGACGCTTGGCTCTGAAGACAGTGGAACCGATGACCCTACACCCACCATTTTTTTAGTCTTTTTGGATACTTTCGAGTCACCTGAGGATTTGGAAGATTTTGAGGATCTACTAGCACCATCCTGGTCACCCAGCACATCGGAGATAGGGTGCTGAAGTAAACCCCTGTCTACTAATTTTATCCTTCTTTCCAAAAGTACCCTGGAGGAGAAGGAGTGACATATACTGCAAGAGTCTTGGAGGTGTTTAGCCCCCAGACAATAAACACATTGAACATGCCTGTCAGTGACAGACATTTTTTGTCCACAATCTGGACATTTCCTGAAGCCAGATTTTGGATGAGGCTTCTCTTTCTCATCAGCAGACCTCCCAACTGTCCCAAATTACTCAGTTTTTACCAAGTTTTGGGGTCCAAATAACAGGGTGCCACGATTCCCGAGTGGCACCCCTTCAATTCCAATTTTTGTTTCTATATTCTTGTATGTTTTTCGCATTTTTTTTAAAATTTTCGCGCTTTAGCTGACGTCATCACATGTGCGATGACATCAGCTCACCAGGGCTACCAGCCAGTCGGAATTAAGCTCGCAGCGCATATATTTCCGTTTTTCTGGCTGGTTCAAATGTTTTGTTTGTGAGCGGGAATGAACCAGCTGGAAAGAACAGCAAGGATTTATTTTTATTTAGAAGAATGCTCTACAGTCATAGCAACTATACGAAGGGGGAAATTGCTCCAAAAAGGGCATCACTGCTGGCAGAACTGACCTCACCTCAGTAATTTTGTATGAAGGAACTCTGATCATCATCAGGATGAACCTCAGGCAAGTAAAGCTCAGGAGTTCGATCTTTGTCCATCGTTAGGTTACCCTACACTTTCAGAGTAGTTCTTGTTGTGATGCTAAATAATTTATATCCATCTTGTTATACCACTCTTAGCTCAATGTAGTATGTCACTGTGTTGATAGGGGGAATTAAATAAAATGTTCTTGCACACGACAAATAAGCATTTGTGACGAACCATGTAAGTAGATAATGAAATAGGTATTGACCATTCTTGATTTTCATGGATAGCTGAGACTTAATTTTTTTTTTTGTCAGTCATAAATTATATTATTTTATACTGAAACAATTAGGATTAAAATCACAAAACAACACTACTAATTATAGTTAGATATATCCTGATTTTAATAAAATTCACTGTAGCAGTAGCACAAATCCTTCTATTGTAACAACTTTCTATGCGAATAATATCAGTAAATAAAATCCAATACTGGTTTTAGGTCTTTGTCCCTCATTACTTTGGGGTCTGTCCATATTTCTGGGTAAAGAATTTGAAAGTTAAGAATAATCAATAAAGCTTTGTGATCATCTTAAAGTGTCATGCATATATTTAATTTGTGTTTATGCTTTGGCTTGTTCTTGGCCAACAAATAATTTATGTGAATGAGATAGGGAAAAAATGTTGATTTTTACTGTAGACAAGGGTTAGATAGGGTATCCATTCAGTACAGTACCATAACTATAGTATAAACAGTAGCAGTGTTACTGTTTGTGATTCAGACACTGAATTGATAGAGTTAGACGTTTGTTGCTTAACGGGAAGTTGGAAGGAAATGCAGAAACATGGCCTATATCATCAAGTAAGGATTACTGGCTCACATGGTATGTTCACTATTGTTCTTCTAAACCAATACACCATGTTTCTTCTCAATCCTCATAGAGTCATATATATTCCAAGGCCATTGAATGTTATGACAATATAAATTGTCTTCCTTCAACAAGTGTTTCATACCTGTTATTTTCAGTCTTTAGCAAACACAGTGTTTGCTAATCCAGCAGCTCCATCATGGAACCTGCTCAATATATCTCCCTACATCCCTATGAAAAAATAAATAAATAATGTTTGCTCTTAATTCCTGTATTATCCGCACTCTGTTTTAGACTGTATTCTCATGTTATTATAATCTAATGTCAGTCTCTTTTTATGAAAGCCTTAGTATTCACAAGCTTTTCTAACTATTTTTGGTGCTTAAAACCTTATATATCAATCCCCCACACTACTCTTAGCTTCACCTATAAAGCATGTATAACATCTTCTTCACTTGTAGCAGATTTTCTGCAGAAAAGTTCACAAATTTTCTATCCTATCTTTGATCAGCCTACATTTTGTAGATGGCTTTACATAAAAAAGGGAGCCCATAGGTTTATAGTTCATAAGTATACTAATGATGTTGTCCAGAAAATCACTGAGAAGGCTAACCAGCTAAGTCTAAAAAACTAGATGAGTTAATATCTCTGTTCAGGGAGTGACATGCTATGTACCCAAGGGGTGAATTTACTATTGTCCAACAAATCATCCAGAGTAGCTCCGAATGTGGCCAACATGTTTCATTGTTTGTTCTGTAAAGAAAACCTTATTCCATAAGTGGGAGATTCACTGAGATGGAAGTTTTTCACAACAGCAGTGATGCTTAAGATCCACAGTGCATCTGCTTACAGTATTATATGTTTTGTGTAGGTGAAGAAAATGTACGGTGGAGGTCTTTCAATAGTGTGAAGGCTTTTCATATTCTCCATTGCTTCGTTATTTAAAAGTCACTAGTATGAAACCTGGATGTGTTCTTCTACTTTTGTCATTGACAGCATCATGTTCAAGTGCTGTACTTACTCTTTAACATTTTTACATACATAGATGTACTGCTTGGTATAATTTGTGTAATGTGGTGAAAGATAAAAAAAAAATGGTTTGTCATCATTAACTAGGGAAAGTTGTCTCATCGCTTTCCTTTTAAACTGTTACAAGTGCGTACTTCATGGGAAGGAGTGGGTACTGTCGTGTATTGGTTTCTTGAATGGCTAGACCTTAATTGAGAATAAAGTAATACATGCAGAAATTTGCATGAGCTCAGATAGTCTCACTGTGTGGAGAGCTGTTTTGGTGAACAGAGAGCTACTGAATGGGTTGTAAAGAGATTCAGAGAATGCTCTGTGTTGAGCAAGAGTTATGGGAATTATTACTGTGCATGCATACATTTGCATGTGCGATTGTGTGTGTATGTGCATCTAAGCATATATCTAAATACTGAGACATATATCGCTGTAGTGTACCTGCTCTAGAGCTATGTTATAATCTGGAATGAAATATCTGAAGTAGTAGTCATGCAGGAAGTAAAGGAGCACATACCAGGCTCCTTGAGTTGTAGTTCTCTACAGAAAGATAGTGAACGTTGCTGTGAGAGGGAAACTGTGAGAAACATGTAGTCAGCCAACCATATACAGCGCTAGAAGGATACCTGGTAGACAAAGCAATTATAACTCAGTGCAATATATGAAATGTTGTGATTATTCTCCAAAACTGGAAAAAAGATAAAACTTATTAAGTACAATCAACTCAAGTGCAAGACCCAATCTTAATAGTACCTTGAGGTGTTAACAAGCTTTTGTTAAGCATACCTAAATGCAATTAAGAGCATGTTGAATGTTAACGAATAACAGCAGACAATGCTGACAGGCAAGAACAGTGGCAGAATGTAAAAGTGCAATACATCTTTGACTTACTTCCTCTGCCATACTTATAAACAAAATATATGGCAGGGCAAAATGTTTTAACTTAACTTTAAAGGATATTAAAGCTAAAGAGGTGAGGGATTACAGCAATTGCTGAGCTGCTTTAAAAAACAAACAAAAAAAAAAACATGAAGATCCACATTGCAGAATTCAATACTACATTTTTACAACATTAGAATGCAATGCCAACATAATTTGGTACATTACTTTGCTTTTTGAGGACTAACCAAAACGTTAGATCCCTGAGCTTGAGAGAATATAGCTGGAAGAATTCCAACATGAACTTCAAGCACTTACTCTGGTATGATCTAAAACGTATGATAGTTATTTATTTGTTTGTTTGTTTGATGGGTGGGTGGACCATTATCAATGTCAAATTATGTCAAAGGCTCAGAAATCATACATATAGTGTAGCATATTGTTTTGATCAAAATATCAGGAGAGCACACAACCATAATAAAATACATCATTCTTTGAACATCATTTCCACACTACAATTTACTTTACAACACTGTGAGAGCAATGTTTATTCCATACCTTTATACCCCTTATAACATTCATTTGGGAGACAGTCCAATGAATTATAATAGTTACAGAATTGCTATTATGTACACTGCAGAGTTCAAATGAAGATCAGACTACTGAAAACATAACATCTGGCTTAAACCATAATCCGAATGTCTACTCTCCTTCCTGCTATCGTTTTTGAACATCGTTTTTACAGTGCAATTAAGAGTGCAATGGATTACAATATATATATATATATATATATATATATATATATATATATATATACACACATATAAGGCAGTTTACAGTGTTTGTCCTCATGTCTGTTGTACAAACTGTGGCTGTTTTATACTGTAATCCATTGCACTGTTTTCAGACCATGGTACATGCTCACATGCACACACGTACACACGTGCATATATATATATATATATATATATATATATATATATATATATATATATATATATATATTATATATACATACATACACACACACATTAGCAGATGTTTACTGGTGTTTGGGCATTGGGCTGTAAAATGTAAAAATAAAATCCAAATAATCATTGTATTAGTAAAGCAGTATGCATGCACACTTTGGTGTTTATGGTAAATTGGCAAAATTGTCAGGTAATGGGACATTGGAATGGCTGCAGCGGGACTCAGGTGCCATATTTTGGTTGTCAGTTCTTCAGTTTGCATTTAAAAGTTGATATCCCACAATTCCACTGGAGTGGGTGGGGTTACGCAATTATGTATGCAAATTAGATGTTAATCAGCGTACAGATTTGCACCTATTGTTCATGGGCCTTGTCCAGATTTTTGATGTGTCCAGGTTGAGAGGTATGCTCATCAGACATTTCTATATCAGATTAAACAATTTTAAAGAATTAAACAACACACCTAGAATTATCTACCAAAGTACACCTAAGGTTAAATACAAGGCCAACTCTTAGGCCCAACATTATAGAAAAACAGAAGCCAACACAGGGCACTAATCTAAAACAAAGTCGAAATCTAAAACTCTCTCTCTATATATATATATATATATATATATATATATATACTATCCTATGAAGAAGAGAAGAAAGGAAAGAAAAAAAAAGTTTTTAAACTTACAAATTAAAGTATCTATCGATTAATAATGGTCCGAGCTATCTGGAACACCGAGATCTGTGCTGTGGCAAACTAGATCTGAAGTAATTCCAGCAGTGCATCATGGGATAAGGGGCTTGGTCTCGAGCTATTGGCAAACCTTGAGCTTTGCTATCGGCCATGTCAGAGCCAAGGATCAGCTACGAACCCATCAGTGAGAATAAACGGCGAGAATTAACAACTTCACATGTGAAGCTTTCTTCACATTCTACTTGCGTTGGCATAGCAACAATAAATAATTGCTGCAGTTTCTAAGGACATTGTGAATCTGCGAAGTGCATTTAGCCTCACAGATAATAAATAATAAGAAAAAGTAACATTGTTTAGTTATTAAAATGAAAAACAACCTAAACAAGGTAAAATTAATACATAATAGGATTATTTGTAAATGTTTTATGATTTACCCTCATAGGATTACATATTCCTGGAAACAGAACTGAAATGCTCCCAAACTACATGTGCACTGAACTGTAGCTGCTTGATTAAAAAATATTACTCACTTTAACATGCTGATTTCACAAGCTGTCTGCACTGTAAAAGTTATATTTTATATGTTACCAGATACAGTACAAGGAGGCTAGTACGTAATTCCAAACTCACAATCTTCAAAATACGAACCAGCCAGAAAAGGAATACAGCTTACTTTAGTTTCACCAGTTTATTTGACAAAATAAACAGCAAGTCACTCCAGCACATATATCAAGATAAAACATCAAACCTTGAGCTCCTTAAACACGTAAAATCAGCAAGGCAGAAGGTCCTCAAACACATAAACGCTATGTCTCCACACTTGCGTTTTCATTTCTTTCACTTCCTCAGATGTGAATGAATACATTGTGTTAACTCCTTCATTTTTATATTTACTCACTAATTAAATAATTGATAATTACCTTAATTTAATACTTTAATCAAAATCACATTTGCTGTAACCATTTTGTGTTGTTTTTCATTTCCTCCTTATATGGTAATCGGAATTTGATATTTTGTTTTATTTTCTTATGAATCATTCATGTGTTAAAATACATATTTTCTAAAAAACATCTTATTAAGAATATACTTGTTAAAAACTTATAAAATTGATTCCTTTAATAAATTTTCTACTTACTAAATAAAAATTATGTAAACCTTATTTAAAACTTCATTTGCTGTTCTATAGCATCCTCTAGTGGTCAAAAATGATTTTCCTTTTGTAAAATACTGTTTAAATACATATGTTTATTTTAAACTGTTACCCTTCTAAAAAGCTGTTAACCTCCTACATGCCATCAACCTTTCATTAAATAAAATGTATACAAAAACATAAATTGTTCAGATCTCCTAATTTGTCATAAAATTAATTCCCACAAATTGCACATTTTATTTATATTTATAATTTAGCTGCCCTTATTTTTAGCACTGGGGCTAAAGATACTGTGTTGTTTAAGCCTGGTGGGTTATATGCCTCCAATTGGCGTTGCCATAACAATTCCTTGTATTCTATTGTTTCCTCCCATAACCCACCTCTAACATCCTTCTCTACAACTTCTAATACATAAAAAGTAAATACTGCCTCTACACATTTCGTTTTGTGTCTGTAAAGAGCATTATTAATACATTTAGTTTTGATTTCATAGTTGTGCTCATAAATTCTATTTCTTAATCTTCTTTCCGTCTTTCCGACGTAAAAAGCTTCGCACTTTTTGCACCAACTCAAATAAATAATGCCCTTAGCCCTTAGTTTGGCAGTTAGCATAATTGTTACTCTGTATTAAAATGTCCCTACTTCTTATGTATACTGTATCTCTAGAACATACAAAGGAACATTGGGAACAACTCCCACATTTAAAGGTACCCACTCTTCCTTTACTTGTTTTATTCCACTTTGTTTTTGCTTCGAAGAAGTTTTTTAGATTCTTACCTTTCCTATATGTGCATTTCAAAGGGTGTTTAAATAAAATGTCCAGGTCTGAAATTTCCCCAAATCTTTTCCATTCATTTTCTACCATTATTCTGATTTGGTTTGCCTGTCCGCTGTAATCCAATACAAAGTTGTTATGTCCCTCAAATTCATCACTTCTATTATTTATGTTCTTTACCATTGTTTCATCCTTTTTTCCTAGAATGGGTTGATATTTATCCTTTCTTCCTTTAACAACTTCTTCCTCAATTTCCTTTATTAAATTCAATGGGTAACCTCTCTCCTGAAACATTTTACTTAATTTACTACACTCTTCCTTAAAGTCCTTATCTCTAGAGGACATTCTACTGCCTCTGACGTATTGTCCTTTTATTATACCTTTCTTCTGAAAATGAGGGTGGGCGCTGTCATATGCTAAAAAGGAGTTGGAATAACTTTCCTTCCTAAAAACTTTTGAATAAAATTCCCCCTCTCCTTTACCTACAAATATATCTAAATATTTCAAATTATTTTTATTTTTAGTGTAGGTAAAGGTAAGGAAATTAGTAGTTTGGGTTATGTATTCGTAAAAACCTGTAAAATCTGCATCTGAGCCTATCCACAACAGGCAGATGTCATCTAAAAACCGCTTATATAATCTCCAACACTTCTTGTATTGAGAATTTAGTACATACTTCCGTTCCCATGCTGCTAAAATAATATTTGCATATATGGGTGCACAACATGGACCCATAGCAACCCCCTTGATCTGTCTGTAAAATTCTCCTTCAAAATGCAGATAGTTACTATTAAGTACCATTTCCATTAAAGTCAAATTCCGATTACCATATAAGGAGGAAATGAAAAACAACACAAAATGGTTACAGCAAATGTGATTTTGATTAAAGTATTAAATTAAGGTAATTATCAATTATTTAATTAGTGAGTAAATATAAAAATGAAGGAGTTAACACAATGTATTCATTCACATCTGAGGAAGTGAAAGAAACGAAAACGCAAGTGTGGAGACATAGCGTTTATGTGTTTGAGGAGCTTCTGCATTGCTGATTTTACGTGTTTAAGGAGTTCGAGGTTTGATGTTTTATCTTGATATATGTGCTGGAGTGACTTGCTGTTTATTTTGTCAAATAAACTGGTGAAACTAAAGTAAGCTGTATTCCTTTTCTGGCTGGTTCGTATTTTGAAGATTGTGTGTATATTTTATATGTTACTTGAAATTATCAGTCTCTAGTGCACATGAAAAGATACATATTACTTTTTGCAACATGTTATCTTTGTAGTTACCTCACACTCTGTACAAACTCACTTGGTAACTGATAGCAGTTATTCGTTTAAAATATCACTTTAAATATTAAATGTGCCCTTGAAATGCTATTGACATTTTGACAAAATATAACTTGAACTGTAAAATGAATCACTTGAAAGAAGTGAAGTAATGCATAGATTTCAATGACTGTTCTTGACACTACAGTAAAAGTAAAAATATATATTCACAAAGAAGTATTGAAATGTTTTAGTCATCTAGTTGAAATAGCTTACTGTCAACATTTTGCGATATCAGAAAGTTTGAAGAGCTAGGAAATTACTATTCTTTTCTTTATAATAATTCAAATGTTAGACTCTGCTTAGTTTAATGAATTGTGGCATATGTTTATGAAGAAAAATGGACTCAATTACTCACATTGGACTACATATTCCTGGAAACCCAACTGAAATGTTCCCAAATTACTTGTGAATTTAAATGAAACTGCCTGATTAATAAGCATAATTTACTTTAACAACCTGAATCCTTAAGCTATGTGCTCTATATATGCTGTATTATATATGTCACTTGCATATGACAGTCTCTAAAGCACATGAAAAAGTACATATTATTTTTGCATCATGCTATATTTGCACTAACCGTACATTCTAAACTAACTCAATTGGCAACTGACAAGTTATTTATTTGAAACATCAGTCTAAATATTAATTGTGCCCTTGAAATATTGTTGCCGTTTTGACAAAACAAAACCTAAATTGAAAAAAGAATGATTTAAAGAAGTGAAGTATTGTACAGATTTCAAAGACAGCTATTGACACTAAAATATAAGTAGAAATGTATACATGCAAGGAAAAATTGAAATGCTTTATACTTTTATTTAAAATAGCTTATTGTTAACTTTTTGTTTTATCAGAAAATTTAAAGAGCTAGGAAATTATTTCTAATTTGTCTTTATAATGTTTACTAAAGTGATGTTAGTCACTGACTTGTTTAATGGATTGCGAGTCATGTACAAGATGGACTACTGAATGTTATTTCTGTTTACCTATGTTTGCTGAATTTCTTTTATTAGTACTGATTTAAAACAAGGGGAAGAAAGGGAAGGGAAATCTCTGTTTTTGGTCAAGGTAGGAGAGGCTTAAGAGTGTTTTAACTGCCCTGAGAACACTCTAAGATGCTCTAAATACTATTTGATTAATACTTACCTAAGTTAAGTCTCGATTACCATATAGGTACCTTCACATTCATTCTAGACTTGATGTGATTACCCATTCTGGAAGCAGAAGGTGCCCTATGCAGGATGGGAATTGTCAGGGTGATCATAGTTCATTCTTTGACCCTGCTTTGTAAATTTATAAATATGTAAAAGCACTGCACACTAGAATGTAGGGCGCCTCTACTCAGAGTCAGGATACCACTGATAAGCCATGTCTTTTCATAAGTGTAAGTTGAAGTTGGTGAGCTGAAGAGTGGGAAAGTAAAGGAAGACAGTACGTCTACAGTAAATACACATTTCATTGGTAATCACTCATTGTCTCCTGTAGAGTCCTTTTAGTTAAATTATTTCAGTAATAATCTGTTTTTTGTTGGCTTATTTAGTGTATGCTCCTCTGTTGCATTTAAGTTATCCAAAATGACATATCTGACAAATTTGGGATCTCTTAATGGTAACTAAATACTGGATATTTTCTATGTCAACATAATAATTGTTTGCACTACTAACATTCCATCCTGATATATAAAATAATATAGAACAACAATAGAATAATATAGAATTTCATATCTCTTTTAAGAAAATTCTCCATATAATAATTTAACATATGGAGCTCAGTTGATATTGTTGGTTAAAGGTATGAGTGATAATCCAATAGATCTATCTTTATATATTGGATTAGGAATGACTTTCATTCCATGTTTAATGGGAAATTCATATTTACTTGCATTTGATACTTTAAAATTAATGTTTTATAGAAGTACTTTTTTAAAACCTGACCAGCATTTTACCCTACTTATATTTAAAGAAGAAAGAACATTAAATTACTCTCCCAAGTTTACACACATAAAAATAACATCCAATGTTATCAGAGAATATGGTATAACTACTATAATCAAAATAAAAAAGAAGCAAAAAGTTTCTTCCAACAATAAAATGTATTTAACATTCTTATCATTAAATACTAATGGCTTAAATAATGCAAATAAAAGATTAAACTTTCTAAAATATTTAAATCTAAATAAGGCACAAGTAGTATTTCTCCAGGAAATGCACTTTAAGACTAATGATAGCTTTATTTGGAACCCTAAGGACTATACAGTCTTAGCTCAATCCTCCTATAGAACAGAGACAAAAGGAGTATCAATTCTCTGGAAGAAAAACATAATCACTCCAAAAGTTATTTATAAATATGAAGCAAAGAAGATCTACTAGCATTTGTTATAATTAAATTTAATAACAGAATATGGACCTTAGCTAATCTATATTGTTTCCCAGGAATTGGTGCAGGAACGGTTAAAAAACACCTACATTTTGTTTCCAACAATTATAAAGGAAATCTTATAATGGGAGGAGACTTTAATTGTACCTTAGAAGCTTTTGAAACCACCAAGAAGTCTTTTTGTATAGCAACTATTTCAAAATCCTTAAAAAATGGATTGATTCATTTAATTTAATAGACACTTTTAAAGTAAAAGATGATAAATCCTTATTATTTTCCCATAAAAACCATAGATTTGGAACACAATCCAGAACAGACAAATTATTCGTAGTTCAAGATTTACAAACAAAAATCCTCGACTTCTCAATAGTTCCATGCCCCTTCTCAGTTCATGACTCTCTGATAATGAAGCTCCAAATAGAGTTTAAACCTTTAATCCTCTCAACTAGAATTCCATCATATATCATGAAAATTAAAGGATTCAGACCCTGGATGCTGTCAGAACTACAATTATTTCTTAAAATTAATAATACAACAGAAATCAGTAGAGTCATGGTTTGGGACTCACTAAAAGTATATTTATTTGGTAAATCCCTTAGCTGGTACAAAATTGAAGATAGAGAGTGGGAATCTGAATCATTAGACTTGCAAACCAGATTCTTGACAGCAAAATCTAAAAAAAAAAATCAGAATTGTCCAGAAGTCAAAAAAGAAATAGAGGAATTAAATATAAAATACAATGAAATTCTAACATACAAAACTTGTCTAGCCTTAGAAAAATTAAAAATAAACTCATTAGCCACCTCCCTGAGATATCTGCATAACTTATCAACAAGAACTGAAATACAATCTAAAGCAAATAACATTAGTAGTATATACCATGAAAAGAAAGGGGAAAAAGTATCAGATACAGGAGACATCCTTGAAGCATTTCAGTTCCTGTATATGGAATACTTCAAAAAAGAAGATTTAGATACCAACCAAATAAACTTAGATACAAACCTTATCAATATAAAAAAAATTCCTGAAAACTTAAAACTAGACCTACAAAAACCTATATCCTACAAATAAATTGTTGACAAGATAAAAAAAAAAAGTAAATCTAACAAAGCTCCAGGGATAGATGGTATAATTATGGAAATTTACAAACTCTTCCCTTCAACAGTAATCTCCCTTTTTCATAAAACTTTGCTAGAAGTCCAGTCAGAAGCAAAAATACCACCCTCATGGAAATATTCTCTCATAACACTAATTCTAAAAGATAATAAACCAGCAGACCTTTGCACCTCATACAGCCCTATATCATTACTGAATAATGATTGCAAAATATTCATGTCAATCCTAACAGAATGAAAATCCCACTTTCAAAGACAATTATTAATGATCAAACTGGATTTTTATATAACAGGCACACACATGATAATATTAAAAGGATAATTACTCTTATAGATTATGTGAATAAAGAAGATAGAGAAACACTTGTAATCAGATTAGACATAGAAAAAGCCTTTAATTCCCTCAATTGGGAATATCTATTTAAAACATTAGCATTATTTGAATTTCCTCCTCTCTTCATCTTATTACTAAAAAGCATATATATTAATAACTTAGCCTACATTAAATTACATCCTTTCTCCTCAGAATCTATCCATATAACGAAAGGTACTAAAGAAGAAGTAATGTTTACACTTTAATAGATGAAAATCAAAATTTCTATTTTTAAATAAGAACAAAGACCTACAAGTTACAGATAAATCCATCACAGGAAAATAAGAACTTACAGTAAATTATTTAGGAATAGTGTTATGCAAAAATATAAACAAAACAATATTAATAAATTATAAAAACATTATTAAAACAATAAAAATATATATAGAAAAGTGGAACAAAATTATATTAAATTTTAAAGACAGATTACAATTAATAAAAATGGTCTTATTGCCAAAATACTATATATAGTATTAGCAATACAGTTAATTCCTGAAAGATGCATTCTTAAAGAAATAAACTCATGTTTAATAAAATGTTTATTGTATCCCAAAAAGAATAGAGTAGCTCTACCTCATCACATTAGACCCTGGAAACAAGGAGGATTGAACTTCCCAGAAATAGAAACATATAAAAGCATGTGTGCTTAAAACTACAATAAACTGGATAAACCCAAATTATTTTGCCAACTGGAAAGAATTAACAACGGCTATATTAACAAATTAATTTAATCTGTTAAAACAATTATTAATAGTAGACAAATCAAACAAACCCTGGTACATACTATGCATAAGTATACAATATAACAAAAACTTCTAAAACAATACTGATTAATCATTACATCAATTCCTTTAGGAAACTTATCAATGCAAACATAGATCTAAACTTTGGTTTGACCTTTTAACCCCATTTACCATCACTAAGAACTTTCCTCATGAAATATATAAGGAAACAAAACCTCCTGGGAACAAAATTAATTCTTATGCTGGTTTCAATGTGTACATAAATTAAATATTTTAGATATACATATGATAAAAACTGCTTACAGTATTCCAACACAGGACTGGTTAACCTTACAAAGCATTCTAATGTACACTCAAAATTTGTGTCAACCAAAAATGATGTATAGAGTCAGGAGCACAGCAGATCAAACACCAAGACCACTAGCTGTATACGAAGACTTTTAATCCACATAAAACATGAAATGCTGCAGCTGATGAGCGCTTTCACTCACAAAATGAGCTTCTTCAGATCAATTGCTGCTACCCATAATACCATTATATACACACACCAATTAAAACCAATTACATCAATTACATAAATAATTAATAAGATAACATCTCTTAAAATGATTCATATAATGTCCAGATTACATGTACTAATATTATTATATCTGTTTATTGCAAATCTAACAAACAAATATATGAGCCATCTAAAATGTGGACTAATTTAAATATTTTAAAAACTTTATAAAAATATACATATCAGATGCATGTGTATCTAAAATATAAAAACAAACAACCACATCCTAGGTATAATACAGTTGACAACAAAACACAAACAGACGCAAACAATATAAGAATTGTAGTGTAATATATGGATCTATACTATTAGTGTTTAATATTGATGTTCCTTCTTTTCTTGAGGGCTGGTTTTATAGAGGCTCTTTCATTCAAGCCAGACCCTTTATCAGCCCTCAGCCTCATGATCCATTTGCTTTCCCTGTCTTCTGTGTGATTTCTAATGTCACCACCTCTAATGTTTAATTTAATTTGTTCCAACACTCTAAACAGGAAAGTATGTTCACTACCTAATTCAACCACATGTTTTGCTAACGCATTCTTAATGTTCCCTTTCCTCATGTGATATGTATGTTCGCGTATTCTGTCCTTAAACTGGCAGTTCGTTTTGCCCACATAAAACGCATTGCACATCTGGCAAACTGCCAGGTATACAATGTTTATACTTAGACATGTTGCCTCCACCTCAGTCTTAAACTGTATACCAGAGTCAGGATGTATAAATACTGATCCATTGTCAATATATACACACTGATTGCACCGACCACATGCCTTAGTGTAACAAAGTTCTGTTTGTCTCTCATCCTTTTTTGAATAGCATAAAAGTCTTCTCAAATTTAATTTATTCCTGTACAGAAAACTCGGTTCATTCCCTACTAATTGTTTAATCCCATCATCTGTGCATAGTATTGACCAATGCTTATTAAATACATCTTTCAGATTCCTATTATCATTGGTATATGGTAATGAAATCTTGACTACATTATTTATTGTTCGTTGATCTTCGCTCCTTTCAGGTCTAGGACCATAGTAGGGTGCTGCTCTATTTGTCCTTAATTCTTGCATATCACTGAGTTGTCTATCAATCTCTTTACCACTATAGCCCCTTTCCATTAATCTTTCTTTTAAATCGTGTATGCCTATTTCAAAACCTGCATCAGTGGCATTAAGCCTGGAGACGCGCATACCTTATCCTCTTATGATGTTATTAAATATATGATTAGGATGCATACTATGCCTACATAATAAAGTATTGTGATGGCATGGTTTCCGATATACTCCAGTGTTCAAAAGGCCATTGTCTAGTTTCTCAATAAACAGATCTAGAAAGTCTATTCTCTCAGTTGAGTGACACATAGTGAACACTAAGTAACTAGTCAGGCCATTAATCATCCTATGAAAATCCTCCAACGAGTCGATATCACCTCTCCATAACATAAACACATCATCTACAAAACGTTTATAAAATGCCACATGTTGTATGTATTCATCAGTCCTAAATAACACTGTATTCTCCCATTGAGCTAAAAACATGTTTGCATAGCTATTCGCGCATGGAGTACCCATGGCAACGCCAGCTTGCTGTTTAAATATTAGCTCATTGAACATAAAAACATTGTTCTCCAATACAATATTCAAAAAATTTGTCAATAGGTCTATATGGCTTGGTGTAAGTGTGCTATTCTCCAATAGATATTCTCTAATAAATGTGATACCCAACTCATTAGGTAACACAGTGAACAATGACTGTATGTCAAACGTGACCAAAATCAACCCATCACTATTTATACCACTATTCGTGCAGTCATATAGCTCAAGTAGAAACTGCTTTGAGTCCCTAAGTATAGTCGAATTACCATTCAACACAGGGCGTAGATGTCTTTCAATATACACCGATATGTGTTCTGTGATCCAACCCTGTCCTGATACCACTGGTCTCATGGGTGGGTCACTAATGCTTTTGTGTACCTTTGGAAAGCCTTGTATCATAGGGACTAAAGGATTCAAAACTGTAAGGTACTCAAACAAATCTTTATCAATAATTCTAGCATTAAACATATCAAATAGATGATTCCCTACTTCCAATATGATATTTCTCACCATAGCTGTAGTAATTTTAAATAAAACTTGTCACTCAGCAGCCTCAGCATCGCTGACTCATAAAATAATGTATCTAGAACTACAACCTGTCCCCCTTTGTCTGCCGGTCTAATTGTCACTGCCTTATTCATCTGCAGGTCTCGTAGGCTCTTTCCTTCCTACTGAGATTATCCTTATTCCTAACATTAGGTTTACCCTTGAAATATTTATGTAGCTCATCTTCAGTCAATTTCAGATAAGCCTCAACTAATGGGTGATGTATAGGTGTATAATTGCTCAATCTCTTAAAACCTAATGTAGTTACATTTCCATTCCCAGTGTCAGTGGTATTACTCTGAAACATCAATTTAAGCATCAGATTCCTGCAAAACATTCTCGTATCCACCACCATGTCAGCTAAGTTACCACAACCACTAGGAATGAAATTCAGTCCTTTGTTCAATAAATCTATCTCGGGTTGTGTTAAAACATAACTAGATATATTACAAATTAACGAACCATGATTGTGTGTACTTGCATTCCTTGTACTCAAATCTAATACATTTGTCACATTTATTGTCCCAACTTGTTCCTCCACATTTTCTTTATTGTATGCTGTGGATGGAATTCCTCTGATGCTTTCCTTTTTTGTCTCCCTCTGCTTAGGGACCGCCCCCTTCTGATACACTTGTCTTTCCTCACGGGTAAAGGAAAAGGAATCTCACCATGTCCTGACTCTGTCGTATTTATATGTCTACTAATAGCCTTAGGTCTAACCACTCTGTCATCATGATTTAATGATTTACTCATAACCTCAACCTGAGGGTACAGATTCATCTGTATAGCATCATTATTTATAACCTCATTGTCTATAACTTCATTCACTATTGCATTTGTATTATCTAATGTACCATTGTCTGTGTGTATAATACTAATAACATCATCTGTGTCTACAGACACAACCGCTGATCTACCTGGTACACTATTAGATAATTTATGCAACACCTTATTGGTGTCGTTAAATAATCCTCTTGTATTGTCATGCTTAACGGTATTACCTATAGAATTAGACCTAGAATCAACACTTCCCTTATTGATTATATTGGTATTGGTAGCAGTAACAGTTGTATTATTGCCAGTCCTACTGGCGTCATTACTCAATGCATTCCCTCCACAACTCAGTTATTTCCCTTTCGCCATACCTTGGCCATACAAAGACGTGACCAACGAAAATCCTTGTGGTCACGTATTTATTCTGTTTCTGTTGGAGAAGTTTGCGTTCAACGCCATCCAGCAAACTCTCAAACAGAGGCATAACCAGTAAGTCTGAATAAGCAGAAAAAATGTCCGACCTTTGCTGTTTTATACTCGTAGTTAGGTCCTCCTCCTCTGGCAAAAAATAGTCTATCAGCAGTTGCATGTACTGCCTGCTGACGTCCAGGTTGATAATCTG
The DNA here is from genome assembly GCF_019279795.1 of Protopterus annectens. Lineage (NCBI taxonomy): Eukaryota > Metazoa > Chordata > Ceratodontiformes > Protopteridae > Protopterus > Protopterus annectens. The sequence goes on along the minus strand of NC_056743.1, from coordinate 395,804,641 downwards.
CCATCTCTTCATTAATTCCGGATGCTGGTCTCCCTGGTTCGGCATGTTAAAGACTCGGAGTCCCCTTGGCACTATCCGGTGCTCTAAACAATATTGAAAATGTAATCTTTGAGTTTGTAGCCTTTTCAGGCGCCCAAAATCCTTCTCTAATTTCTCCAGCAAATGTTGTAACCTTTCCAAATCCATGCTTGGCACACTGTCGTCATCACTCCGCATCGAATCACTGAGTTGCCAGGATGCAACCCTGGAACATTGCAATTGCTGCTCAAATCTCTTTACCAATAGAGCCGACGAGCCCAGGTCTACACCCCGGGGCTCATAGTCAAGCTCTATATCAACGGCAGTTATTTCTTTATGCATTGTTGACATACGTGTCACTTGTAAATGCAGAAAATACGAAACTAAAAGGCAATAAAAAGCAATAGTATAACCGTTGTTACACTGTCCAATCCGCTCCTACCAGGGCACGATAAAACAGATAAATAGTAAAAATTAACAAGATGTGCCTTTGGTAGATAAGTGCTCCCAGACACCAAAAAATGCAATAAATGTCAACCAAAAATGATGTATAGAGTCAGGAGCACAGCAGATCAAACACCAAGACCACTAGCTGTATACGAAGACTTTTAATCCACATAAAACATGAAATGCTGCAGCTGATGAGCGCTTTCACTCACAAAATGAGCTTCTTCAGATCAATTGCTGCTACCCATAATACCATTATATACACACACCAATTAAAACCAATTACATCAATTACATAAATAATTAATAAGATAACATCTCTTAAAATGATTCATATAATGTCCAGATTACATGTACTAATATTATTATATCTGTTTATTGCAAATCTAACAAACAAATATATGAGCCATCTAAAATATTTTAAAAACTTTATAAAAATATACATATCAGATGCATGTGTATCTAAAATATAAAAACAAACAACCACATCCTAGGTATAATACAGTTGACAACAAAACACAAACAGACGCAAACAATATAAGAATTGTAGTGTAATATATGGATCTATACTATTAGTGTTTAATATTGATGTTCCTTCTTTTCTTGAGGGCTGGTTTTATAGAGGCTCTTTCATTCAAGCCAGACCCTTTATCAGCCCTCAGCCTCATGATCCATTTGCTTTCCCTGTCTTCTGTGTGATTTCTAATGTCACCACCTCTAATGTTTAATTTAATTTGTTCCAACACTCTAAACAGGAAAGTATGTTCACTACCTAATTCAACCACATGTTAGATGGCTCATATATTTGTTTGTTAGATTTGCAATAAACAGATATAATAATATTAGTACATGTAATCTGGACATTATATGAATCATTTTAAGAGATGTTATCTTATTAATTATTTATGTAATTGATGTAATTGGTTTTAATTGGTGTGTGTATATAATGGTATTATGGGTAGCAGCAATTGATCTGAAGAAGCTCATTTTGTGAGTGAAAGCGCTCATCAGCTGCAGCATTTCATGTTTTATGTGGATTAAAAGTCTTCGTATACAGCTAGTGGTCTTGGTGTTTGATCTGCTGTGCTCCTGACTCTATACATCATTTTTGGTTGACATTTATTGCATTTTTTGGTGTCTGGGAGCACTTATCTACCAAAGGCACATCTTGTTAATTTTTACTATTTATCTGTTTTATCGTGCCCTGGTAGGAGCGGATTGGACAGTGTAACAACGGTTATACTATTGCTTTTTATTGCCTTTTAGTTTCAGATTTTCTGCATTTACAAGTGACACGTATGTCAACAATGCATAAAGAAATAACTGCCGTTGATATAGAGCTTGACTATGAGCCCCGGGGTGTAGACCTGGGCTCGTCGGCTCTATTGGTAAAGAGATTTGAGCAGCAATTGCAATGTTCCAGGGTTGCATCCTGGCAACTCAGTGATTCGATGCGGAGTGATGACGACAGTGTGCCAAGCATGGATTTGGAAAGGTTACAACATTTGCTGGAGAAATTAGAGAAGGATTTTGGGCGCCTGAAAAGGCTACAAACTCAAAGATTACATTTTCAATATTGTTTAGAGCACCGGATAGTGCCAAGGGGACTCCGAGTCTTTAACATGCCGAACCAGGGAGACCAGCATCCGGAATTAATGAAGAGATGGCAGATTATCAACCTGGACGTCAGCAGGCAGTACATGCAACTGCTGATAGACTATTTTTTGCCAGAGGAGGAGGACCTAACTACGAGTATAAAACAGCAAAGGTCGGACATTTTTTCTGCTTATTCAGACTTACTGGTTATGCCTCTGTTTGAGAGTTTGCTGGATGGCGTTTCGGCGCTTGAACGCAAACTTCTCCAACAGAAACAGAATAAAATAAGACGTGACCACAAGGATTTTTCGTTGGGTCACGTCTTTGTATGGCCAAGGTATGGCGAAAGGGAAATAACTGGAGTTGTGGAGGGGAATGCATTGAGTAATGACGCCAGTAGGACTGGCAATAATACAACTGTTACTGCTACCAATACCAATATAATCAATAAGGGAAGTGTTGATTCTAGGTCTAATTCTATAGGTAATACCGTTAAGCATGACAATACAAGAGGATTATTTAACGACACCAATAAGGTGTTGCATAAATTATCTAATAGTGTACCAGGTAGATCAGCGGTTGTGTCTGTAGACACAGATGATGTTATTAGTATTATACACACAGACAATGGTACATTAGATAATACAAATGCAATAGTGAATGAAGTTATAGACAATGAGGTTATAAATAATGATGCTATACAGATGAATCTGTACCCTCAGGTTGAGGTTATGAGTAAATCATTAAATCATGATGACAGAGTGGTTAGACCTAAGGCTATTAGTAGACATATAAATACGACAGAGTCAGGACATGGTGAGATTCCTTTTCCTTTACCCGTGAGGAAAGACAAGGGTATCAGAAGGGGGCGGTCCCTAAGCAGAGGGAGACAAAAAAGGAAAGCATCAGAGGAATTCCATCCACAGCATACAATAAAGAAAATGTGGAGGAACAAGTTGGGACAATAAATGTGACAAATGTATTAGATTTGAGTACAAGGAATGCAAGTACACACAATCATGGTTCGTTAATTTGTAATATATCTAGTTATGTTTTAACACAACCCGAGATAGATTTATTGAACAAAGGACTGAATTTCATTCCTAGTGGTTGTGGTAACTTAGCTGACATGGTGGTGGATACGAGAATGTTTTGCAGGAATCTGATGCTTAAATTGATGTTTCAGAGTAATACCACTGACACTGGGAATGGAAATGTAACTACATTAGGTTTTAAGAGATTGAGCAATTATACACCTATACATCACCCATTAGTTGAAGCTTATCTGAAATTGACTGAAGATGAGCTACATAAATATTTCAAGGGTAAACCTAATGTTAGGAATAAGGATAATCTCAGTAGGAAGGAAAGAGCGAGCCTACGAGACCTGCAGATGAATAAGGCAGTGACAATTAGACCGGCAGACAAAGGGGGACAGGTTGTAGTTCTAGATACATTATTTTATGAGTCAGCGATGCTGAGGCTGCTGAGTGACAAGTTTTATTTAAAAATTACTACAGCTATGGTGAGAAATATCATATTGGAAGTAGGGAATCATCTATTTGATATGTTTAATGCTAGAATTATTGATAAAGATTTGTTTGAGTACCTTACAGTTTTGAATCCTTTAGTCCCTATGATACAAGGCTTTCCAAAGGTACACAAAAGCATTAGTGACCCACCCATGAGACCAGTGGTATCAGGACAGGGTTGGATCACAGAACACATATCGGTGTATATTGAAAGACATCTACGCCCTGTGTTGAATGGTAATTCGACTATACTTAGGGACTCAAAGCAGTTTCTACTTGAGCTATATGACTGCACGAATAGTGGTATAAATAGTGATGGGTTGATTTTGGTCACGTTTGACATACAGTCATTGTTCACTGTGTTACCTAATGAGTTGGGTATCACATTTATTAGAGAATATCTATTGGAGAATAGCACACTTACACCAAGCCATATAGACCTATTGACAAATTTTTTGAATATTGTATTGGAGAACAATGTTTTTATGTTCAATGAGCTAATATTTAAACAGCAAGCTGGCGTTGCCATGGGTACTCCATGCGCGAATAGCTATGCAAACATGTTTTTAGCTCAATGGGAGAATACAGTGTTATTTAGGACTGATGAATACATACAACATGTGGCATTTTATAAACGTTTTGTAGATGATGTGTTTATGTTATGGAGAGGTGATATCGACTCGTTGGAGGATTTTCATAGGATGATTAATGGCCTGACTAGTTACTTAGTGTTCACTATGTGTCACTCAACTGAGAGAATAGACTTTCTAGATCTGTTTATTGAGAAACTAGACAATGGCCTTTTGAACACTGGAGTATATCGGAAACCATGCCATCACAATACTTTATTATGTAGGCATAGTATGCATCCTAATCATATATTTAATAACATCATAAGAGGACAAGGTATGCGCGTCTCCAGGCTTAATGCCACTGATGCAGGTTTTGAAATAGGCATACACGATTTAAAAGAAAGATTAATGGAAAGGGGCTATAGTGGTAAAGAGATTGATAGACAACTCAGTGATATGCAAGAATTAAGGACAAATAGAGCAGCACCCTACTATGGTCCTAGACCTGAAAGGAGCGAAGATCAACGAACAATAAATAATGTAGTCAAGATTTCATTACCATATACCAATGATAATAGGAATCTGAAAGATGTATTTAATAAGCATTGGTCAATACTATGCACAGATGATGGGATTAAACAATTAGTAGGGAATGAACCGAGTTTTCTGTACAGGAATAAATTAAATTTGAGAAGACTTTTATGCTATTCAAAAAAGGATGAGAGACAAACAGAACTTTGTTACACTAAGGCATGTGGTCGGTGCAATCAGTGTGTATATATTGACAATGGATCAGTATTTATACATCCTGACTCTGGTATACAGTTTAAGACTGAGGTGGAGGCAACATGTCTAAGTATAAACATTGTATACCTGGCAGTTTGCCAGATGTGCAATGCGTTTTATGTGGGCAAAACGAACCGCCAGTTTAAGGACAGAATACGCGAACATACATATCACATGAGGAAAGGGAACATTAAGAATGCGTTAGCAAAACATGTGGTTGAATTAGGTAGTGAACATACTTTCCTGTTTAGAGTGTTGGAACAAATTAAATTAAACATTAGAGGTGGTGACATTAGAAATCACACAGAAGACAGGGAAAGCAAATGGATCATGAGGCTGAGGGCTGATAAAGGGTCTGGCTTGAATGAAAGAGCCTCTATAAAACCAGCCCTCAAGAAAAGAAGGAACATCAATATTAAACACTAATAGTATAGATCCATATATTACACTACAATTCTTATATTGTTTGCGTCTGTTTGTGTTTTGTTGTCAACTGTATTATACCTAGGATGTGGTTGTTTGTTTTTATATTTTAGATACACATGCATCTGATATGTATATTTTTATAAAGTTTTTAAAATATTTAAATTAGTCCACATTTTAGATGGCTCATATATTTGTTTGTTAGATTTGCAATAAACAGATATAATAATATTAGTACATGTAATCTGGACATTATATGAATCATTTTAAGAGATGTTATCTTATTAATTATTTATGTAATTGATGTAATTGGTTTTAATTGGTGTGTGTATATAATGGTATTATGGGTAGCAGCAATTGATCTGAAGAAGCTCATTTTGTGAGTGAAAGCGCTCATCAGCTGCAGCATTTCATGTTTTATGTGGATTAAAAGTCTTCGTATACAGCTAGTGGTCTTGGTGTTTGATCTGCTGTGCTCCTGACTCTATACATCATTTTTGGTTGACATTTATTGCATTTTTTGGTGTCTGGGAGCACTTATCTACCAAAGGCACATCTTGTTAATTTTTACACTCAAAATTTATTCAGATTAATTGATAATTCCTCATTTAAAGATATTCCAAATCTAATACGTTTTCTGTATGAATTTATATATAATAGTTGTGAAAAGAAAAATTCCATTTCAAATCTATATAAAGAGTTAATAACATAAAAACAATTCCCAAACCATCATACTGGCAGTTCTTATCAAAAGGTCAGTCATTGAAGTTAACAGAAGAAATTAAAAGTAACATCTTGCTATCAGTTAATTACACCTCTAAAACACAGTACTGGAAACTATTTAACCGGATATACTTGCATAGAGCATTTTTAACACCAAATAGAATTAAAAAGATCAGTAATACTAAAAATGTTTTTTGCTGGAGGTGTGAAAAGTCAAATAAAGCAGACTACATTCATATCTTTTATGAATGTAATAAAATTAAATCATATTGGAATTGTATCAATCATTTTTTTACAAGCTTTATTTAATGAATCCTTTACCTTAACTAAAGTATTGATAATACTAAATGTAAATGAAGGTGGGTCTATATCAGTTCCATGAAAATCCAATACAGCAAATACCAAAAAATCGACAGGTATTAATCAAACCGTGAATACACCGAATGAACTAAACCTCGAAATTTAAAACATCGAACGGTCATAGTCGGCCAACCACACCACCTGCTACATACTACATACCCAAACAAAATAAATAATCCACATACAAACACTAACCAAATCCTACTCCTAACCCTAAAGTAAAGCACCAAAACCCAACTTCTAACACTACACTAAACCCCACATACGCAACTACCTATGCACTATCCTTAACCCCTCCCTAACCCTAAGGTCTGTAACTATCGCACACTTCCCCTATGGAGATATACTCTAACAAATACATTTAACAAAACCCTACTTCAAACACTACACAAAATCTTACATACATTATCTATCTATACACTTAAAACCAAATAAATCACTGAAAGCAACCAAATGGAGAACGAGCCGAAGTGGAAGTTTATTCAAACCAAAAGTCCAGAAATACATGCTGTGATAAACGCTACACAGTAAAATTGGCAGTTTGTAATAGGTTTATAGGTTCATAGGTTGATACTAGGCTATCTGCCCTAGGGCATTTATAAGCCTAGCCAGAGTATGTTTGGCTTTCCCCACCCTTTTAGATTAGTTGACTGTGCTTCTGTATAGTAGGTCACAGAAGGTAGCCCTTTTAAGGTTTGTTTACTGTACCTCTGTCAAGCAGCGACACAGAAGAGATCCCAGGGGTAAACTTATGATCTCCCATCCATTCTTCAAGATTTCTCTTGAAGAGGGTCAGTAAGGGGCTCTGCCTGACATGGATTGGGATTTTGTTCCAGAGTGAGGGGAGCCTCTGGGATATGAATCTATCCCTCCAGCATGTCCTATTTATTTCTGTGCTGAGGTTCAGGTCCCTGGAGCGTGTAGCTCTAAGAGATTTAGATTTTCTGAGGTGAAGCATGTCCATTAATTCTAGGTTGGACATGGCTTTATACGTCAGACACAGATCGCCTCTGAGTAGGTGGTATGCAACTGAGTAGAGCTGGTGTTTCTTTAGCCGAACTGCATAGGGCATCTGTTTGAGTCCCTTGATCCTCTTGGTGAGATACTTTTGGGGTCTTTCCAGTTGCTGAAGGCGTCAGGTAAGGTACATCCCAAATGGGGCATTGTACTCAATTATGGGCCTGATAAGTGATGAGTAGAGGGGCACAATGACCTCTCTTGATCTAGATGTGAACCTTTTCATGATAAGGTGGGCTATATAGAAGGTCTTTCTAACCACTTTGGCAACGTGATTGTCAAAGGAGAGATTGCTATCTACTTGGGTCCCCAAGTCCCTAATTACTTCTTCCGTACTTAATGGATTACCACCTATGTGGTAATTTGTGGGCACTTTGTTTTTTCCAAAGGGAATCACTATGCACTTTTTGGCATTTAGCTTTAGGCCATGGCTCTGGCACCAGTTATCCGTCTCTGTGAGACCCTTTTGGAGGATGCTTGTGTCAGTCATTGAGTCGATTATAACACCCAGTTTGCAGTCATCTGTGAACTTGGTCAGCCATAGTCTACCCGTGTTAGCCTGTACCTCGGAGAAATATATACCGAACAAGAGAGGTCCCAGGAATGAGCCTTGTGGGACACCACTTGTAACTGGTTTAGAGTCTGACATGGCACCTGCTATTCTGACCATGTGGGTTCTATCCCTGAGCCAGTTTGCAACCCATCTTGTGACATAGGGGTTGATATTTAAGCTGGTGAGCTTATTTTTGATGCTCGAGTGGGGTATTGTGTCAAAGGCCTTTGCGAGGTCCAGGTAGGCTGTGTGGACTACCTTCCCTTAATCTATGGCTTTGGTAACTGTTTCAAGGAAGTTGACCAGGTTCAAGAGGCAAGATCTGCCCTTAATGAAGCTGAATTGGGTAGGATCCAGTGACTGGAGGTTCCCAATGTCTTTGTTTATGATTTCCATGATGATACGTTCCATAGCTTTGCAGACCAGGCTAGTCAGGCTTATAGGGCGATAGTTTCCAGGGTCTGTTGTGGCACCACCTTTGTGGAGTGGGACCACTGTTGCTGTACGCCATTCCTTGAGAACATATCCTGTAGTAAGGCTGAGGCTGAACAGCGACTTTATATGAGGGTTTAGTTCTTCTTGGACCTCATGTAAGACGCAGCCCGGGACAACGTCTGGTCCCATTGATGCTGTGTTTTTAGCTTTGGAGAGGGCAGCTCTCACCTGTGCATCTGTGATCTCAGGAAGGCTACACTCTGTTAGGATAGACATTTGCTCTTTTGGCGGGGAAGGGGGGGGGGGGAGAAGTTTGCACTGAACCTTTCTGCCAGGATGTTGGCAATGTCTGTGGGTTCAGTGAATTTTTTGTCATTTTGCACTAACTCAGAGCATATCTGGGAGTTGCCTCCCAAGTTTCTGACATAACTAAAGAAGGCCTTGTGATTATCTTTAGTGTCTTGTGCAATTTTTCTTTCAAAGCTGGCCTTAGAAGATTTTATGAGGGATCGTAGTTTCTTACTAGTACTGATCAGTGACGCCTTCCCTTTTTGGGATTTTGCTCTGTCATGTAGTAGCTTTCTCCTTCTGTTGTATAGCTTATTTACAGCTGGGGTCCACCAGACAGGTCTCCTGCCTTTGGAGGAGTGAGTCTTGGTTTTATGTGGGATAGCATGCTCCATGCATTCCTGTAGGTGTCCATAGAATGCTTTTGTAAAGGATTCTGCATTTTGGGCCATATTGTCCACTGGCCCGGGGGCTTTGAAGGATTCCACCTCAGTTTTGAGAAGTGTGAAGTTTGCTTTTGAGAAGTTCTTCATCGTGGTTTCCTTGGCTAGGGGTGGGGACAGAATATGGATGTCCAGTGAGATTTGTGTATGGTCTGATCTTACCAATGAGGGGTATACCTCTGGTGTGGAACATAGAGACCCCATGTTGGTGATGACCAGATCCAGTATGTTTTCCCCTCTTGTGGGAGTGGTGACCAGTTGTTCCATAGCATTTGAGTTTATAAATTCTAGGAACCATTGGGCGTGGGTTGAGTAGTTTTCCCAATCGATGTTTGGGTAGTTGAAGTCACCCAATATAATATTGTTTGGAGAGACCTTCATATTCTCCAGTGTTCTCAGGAAAGCCAAGTGAGGTTCCTGTGTTTGGGAGGGTGGTCTGTAGCAGGCTACAAACTGAAAGGCAGTTTTGCCCACTGTTAGTTGCACATGGATAATCTCCGAAGCTTCGTGCAGTGCCACTAGCCTGGAGGTGTGGGTATCTTTGATAAATATGGATACTCCCCCTCCTTTTGTGGTTCAGTCTAAGTTTTGGGGCCGGAAAGCATGGTATGAAGTATAGCCTGGTAGTGCTGGGGTGCTCTCAGGAGCCTTGAACCAGGTTTCTGTTACTGCACAGATATCGATATTCTCCATACTGAGGAGAGTCTCGAGTGCGTGCATTTTGAGGTTTAGACTTCTGGCATTGAGCTGCATTACCCTTAGTTTTTTTTTCTTTGTGTTGTCTATGGGGGTGGGTTTGTCTTTTGAGCCTTGCCTAAAAAAGGCACTATGGGGATGGCAAGAGCCTTAGCCAGTATTCAAAAACCCAGGGGTGACAGGTGCAAGCCATCCCTAGTGAAGCAATGTGGCTTGTCGAGCATGTCATCCCAGGCTGACAGACACTGGATCCCCTTTGAATAACACCAATACTTTAGCCAATTGTTAAAATTGATCATTTTGTCTTTATACTGTGGCATCATTCTTGATGAGGGTAAGATGCTACTCAAGGTCAGGGTCATATCGGCCTGGGCTACATGATCAAAGAGCTCCTGTACGTCTTTTTTCATGTAGTCCAGGGAGGTACATCTCAGGTCATTCACACCAGCATGGACAATGACGGAGTCATACTTGTACTTGCTTTGGAGTGACCTGAGTGCTTGTGTTATGTGGCGGATCCTGGCACCCAACAGGCAGCTTACAGTGACCTTCTCCTTATTCAGCCTGGTGAGTGGGACGTCAGTGTGTCTGACAATAGAGTCACCTATTACAAGTGTATTAGGTGTGTTGTTTAGCCTTAAGGGATGTGACTGTGTGGCACACTGACTTTGTGAGCTATGTGCTATGTGGATATTGTTTTGTGGTAGGTGTTGCTTGAATGTCTGCTTTGGAGGTCTCTGCTGCTTAGGCAGATTTTTATTTAGAATCTCCAAGTATGTTTTTGTGTGTTTATGTGTTTGGTTTGCTGATGCAATAGGTCTATGTGAGACTGGATTTGTGGTGTGTGTGGTAACCTTCTCCTTCTGACAGGCTGTGCCAGTACAGGGTTGAGAGAGCTTAGCCTCCAGTTTGGCTATATAGTTGCATCTCTCACATATATTTGAGCTTGTTGGGAGGAGGAGAGGGTAGTCTGTATACATAAGGCAGTTGAAAAATTGCCTCAAGATTCCTAGATTCACCAGCTGGACTGGAGAGTGAACTCGAAACTGACCTTTGGACATGCCTGAATAATACAGAGAACTACTTATTGACTGATCAGAAAGAACCAATAGGGAGCAAGTGCTTTGAAGGAGTATAAGAGGATGTAGTGCTTTAGTTTGTGTTTACCTATGAGATTACTTATACGAGCAAGTGCAGGGATTTAGAATGAGAATAGAGTGCTTAATTTGGGATTTAGAGCAGTTCTAAGGGAAAAGGTGAAGAGTAGACTTTTTGGAGCCGGGAATAGTTTAAGCTTGTTTAAGCGGCGCTGCCCGACGCTGCTCTGTGTGCACGACCATGCTAAAAGAGGGTTGCAGGGTTTTAAGAGACAGAGATCAAGGAGTTTAGAATTGACCCAAAATGGCCAATAAAACTACAGCTTCTAGGCAGTAACCACTCCTACAGGGACAGGCAGGCTGTTCAGTGTTAACCACTGCCACTGGTGAACACAGAGACTTCCCTTTAGTCCAAGCAAGCACTGGCCACCAAGAAACTTACAAACAGTTCAGAACAGCAAATCTGTAACTGAACTTTCTTAAATTTTCGAAAGTGTGAAAAAAGCAAGATTTTTTTTTTCTTTTTTGTTTTAGTTTAAAGGTAGCAGAGATACACAAGTAGCAAAATAATCACAACAGTGGAATAAATGACCCCACACTGTTTCTAATACAGATATAAACCTTAGCAAGCTGGAAAATGCCAAAACGTAGATGGCAAAGCAGTAATTCTTAACAAAAAAGCAGAAGAAAATACTTAAAATCTCAAAAGTAGCTCCTTTCTCCTCTCAGTGTTTTCTCCCCTTGGTAGGTGCTTCAGCAACAACTGACAAGCCTAATATGCCTAATAAGGCATCATTTTTATTTTTTGTCTTGGAAGTTGTGCCCAAAGAAATAAGAGGGGGCATGTGGGAAGCGCAATTAGAATATCGTGAGCTCTATTGGCAGATAGTGTTGGATGCTTCAAAACAGTCAGGGCTCAATGATATGCTTTCCATTGTGCCTGTTTTAAAATTAAGAGCTGATACATTGTAATTATTTTTTATATCTCTAGAGGGCAGCATTGGAACGTATATAAATATACATATATATATATATATATATATATATATATATATATATATATATAGATATGTATGTATGTATATATATATATATATATATATATATATATATATATATATATATATATATACACATGCACTACATTATGCAGTTGATTCATGCATTTTAATCTATGTTAGATAACAAAGTTATTTATGTAAAAGTTTATATAATTGATTTTATTTATGTAATGAATAACAACAGTTTTTATGAAGTTTTATACATGCTTTAATTAGGTTTATTTAAAGATTTAAATTATTTCAACCGAATTTACCTTTTAAAGCATTGCTTTTATTTTTCCTATTGGTGTTAATTTCTTAATTAATTGGCTGTCCAATTATATTTTGTTACATCACAGTCAGTTTAATATTTAAATAATGTTAAGGCATTCTAGTGTGTGTATCTGATGAAGTTTTTATGAAAACGCCAATTTTACTGTGTAGGGTTTATCACAGCACGTATTTCTGGACTTTTGGTATGAATAAACTTCTACTTCGGCTCATTCTCCATTTGGTTGCTTTCAGTGATTTATTTGTTTTTTAGTCACTTATTCACTGACATCCTTTTGGTTATCTATATACTTACCTTAACCCGCACCCTACCCTAAAGTCCATACCTATCGCACACTTACCTTACGGAGCTATAGCGCAGACGGGCCAACCAAAATACTTCGACATTTTGGATTTTGCTGTTTTGGACGTTCGGCATTTACGTAGTTCGTGCAATACATGTCCATTATTTGTGGAAACGGTATTTCAATCGTCTGATATGGACCCAATGAAGGTCCTTACCTGAATAAGACAGATATGTATTTGTTATGGACAATACTTGCTATATCTAGGAAATGTGTAACCAGAAGGTAAAATTCAAATACACCCCCGACCTTGGAAGAATTCTACACTTTACTGAAGACAACTGCATTGATGGAAATAAAAATCAAAGAACTACGAATCTATCCCAGGCCATTGGTAAATAATCCTTGGAAGAAAGTTATATCTTTGTTGGACACTCTGCAATAATCAGTACTGTATCTCTGATAACTGATCTGTTAATTCTATATTTAATAACATACAGTGTATATAATTGAAAGTCAGGCTATTGTAAATATTGTATATAGTTGTTTAAAATTATATTTAAAAATATTATGTAAATGTTATTTTAATTGAAAATAAAAAAAAATATTTGAGAAAAAAAAAAGAATAAAATTGCCTTTTACAAGTAGAGGTGCAAACCCATTTGGAAATTATTATTTAATCTTCATACACAAATATTTCCAACTGCTTTTGCTTTCAGTCAGTAATCTGGCATCATAGTGAAGAGTATTTATAATTCTTTAATTTTTTCAACTTAGTATTATTTCATATAATCCTCTTTATCTGATTACGTTTCTGTGTGTAAATTAACTATGTGAAATGTATGCGGCTTTGCTATTCCTCTTTATCAGCTTGAAACCAATCAGGTATTTATTGTTCAGTCTGAAATTTTCCTTTTTTAACTGAGGTGATGACAGTGTTCATGCATCCTCATGTTTCTCAGTATGGTCTAGGGCCCCAGAGTTTTTTTATGATTTTAGCAGTTAAACTTTTCTGTAATCAAAGACACATGTCGTTACACTTTTGATAATTTTTTGTCTTTTCCTAGCACCTCTTCTCATCCATAGTGGTGTTTGTTATTTTCTAAATCCAGCTTGTATCGCTGATAATTTACAAGTATGGCTGTAATCACCATTGAATATTTTTGGTAAAAACCTTTGTGCCATGTGGAAATCTGGTACATACTCAAGGCCTGTCTTCACCAAGTACTTTGTTGGTTAACTCTTTGTCAGCTTTAGCTTGGTTTTACATGCTAGTAGTTGGAGATCTGTACTACACTGATATATACAATCCTCAGGCAAAGTCCATGTGTACAGTCACTGCTTATTATTATGAAAGAAGGTCCTAGAAATTGACAAGATGTTTGTCAAACAAGATTCTGTCAGATTATCTCCCACTTAATTTTTATTAATGAATCCCTATTTTTCAACCAACTGACATTCTTTGTTCCCAACATTTGCAATCCAGTCAATAGTGAATATCATTAAAACTTTTCTCTACATTCTAAAATTTCCGCTTCTTCTTGTTCATAGGACTGACCATCTCTGTCTTCTTCTGCCACTGTCAATGATGCATATATCTGAGCAATAGGCATATTAATTGGTGTATAAATATGTTATGCGCTGATTAACTGCAGTGTATTCCATTACAGTTCTTACCAGTTTCTTCTCAATTATAAATGTGATGTTTGTTCTTTGTATTTCATTTACAGCATAGTATATGACATGAAGTGTTTGATGCTGACCCATTTCAGTCCGCTACCACCCAGAAGATCAATTTGTGCACTTACCATTTTGTGTTTGTACAGTAATGACTGCCTTTATAACTCTGGCCAATTTCTCCTTTGATGTCCACTATATTGCACATTCTACTGATACAAATAAGTCAGAGGTTATATTTTATACTTCAGATACAAATTTAATTTTATTATTTTCCTCATCTTCTTTTTTTATATTTACAGAGAAAGTCACATATTCTGAAGCCCGTGGATATATACATATTACAGACTGAGTACATCTGAAATATGGTCTACAAAGGTTCCAAAAGTCTGAAATAAGAACAAAAAAGTAAATACATTAGTTTACATGTCAGTTTTGTTTACTCTGCCACTAAAGGACATATTTACTTTTCCTATGAAATAGGTTGTAATTCCAAGGTAGATTACTTTTGGGAGAGTTGACAATGTAAACTATTCATATCAATTTTCTCTAATATTTTAAATAGAACATACATTTACTTATGCAGTTATGGCAAGATTCACTAAAGTCATAAGCTACTGCACAGAGCTTCATATACTGCAGCATATCATACAAAGTGCTATCAGATTCAGACACTTGCTGAAGCAATGGATAAAAATTATTCAGGTATCATTTCATGACCTCAGTCTGCTCCCAACCACCTAAAGATCCTCCGCAACTGAGCACTGGTCACCATGGCAATGTCAGCACAGCCCCCACTGGTCTCAGTGGTGTAAACTATGGAACAACAGTGGAAAAGTTCACAAATGTGTTGCATGGGAAAAACACACCATTTCCCCTTTTCTGCAAGTAGGTTACTCTGAATACCATGTAGAAAAATATATCATTACCATTAACAAAAAAAAAATCTCGACTCCAGGGAAGAAGATGTCTTACTGTACACACACACACACACACACACACACACATGCACACATGCACACACGCACACACGCGCACACACGCGCACACACACACACACGCGCGCGCACACGCACACACGCACACACACCCATAGACTCACAAACCCACACGCATATAAACAGACATGCACACACACACACACACACACACACACACACACACACACACACACACACACACACACACACACACACACGCACACACCTACACACACATACACATATAATCATGCTCACATATGCAAACAAGCATACGAATGTAGCCAGTACTTTATTTATAGTGTAATCCTCAGATGTCCTTTTTGTGATTAAGTGAAAACCATGTAAATAGTAGAACTGATAAAATATTTTGTCCTTGTCAGACACATGCAGTGTAACACATTATAATCATTAAAACTATTCCTCCTACACACACAGAAGTATTCACTTTTTTAATTGTGTTCAGCTCAGAAGTTTGATTGTGTGTTAATATAATGTATGCTTAAATGCTAATCACTATAAGGAATTTTAGATAGTGTCTGTCAGACAGATTACAAATCTATATTGCCATACAGACACACACACACACACACACACACACACACACACACACACACACACACACACACACACACACACACACACACACACGCACACACACACACTTGTAGTTGTTGCTGCTCTAGATACTTGCATTAGAAGTATTAATTAATTAATTCATCTCCCCCCTCACCAACAGCAGCTTTTTAAGAGTCATGCTTATCAAGCAAGGAAGGAAATGGGAGTTTCTTGTAATTGTTGCTGCTACAATTAAATTCTTTAGTTCTTTTTTTCCGTAGATCATTAATAGTACAATTTTTAAGAGCCATAGTTAGAAAAGGATTAGAAAATAGTGGTTTTAGTAAAGGAATGTAGACTCAGCACACAGATGTCATGCTTTTCTTCTTACTGAGGTCTCCTGCACATTAATGTCTCGGGCTGAAATGTTAAATATTGGGGGGGGCTCACTGAATCTCCAAGTACTGGTTTTAGTGTATATTATTACTCTATCAGTAGCAAACATTCACATAGTCATGCTGATTCTGGTGACTTTGTTGAGCTACAATTTTTTTTTATTTATTGAAACTCTTTTTAAAGTGCATGGATGGATCTACAGTATAGATGAAATCTTTCTCTAGAGTTTAAGTTGTATTAGTTTGGCACTAGCCTTTTGTGACATCCAAGCACCAAATGAAAACTTTTTTTTTCGGTACATGACTCCAAAATAAGCTTAAAGTGTTTTTATTTGTACAGGATTCACTGTTGAGAAATATACATCTTTGCATTTCATTGGTTAAAAAAGAGTAGGAATCTCATCTTTTTTTTCCCTGAACAATAAAATAAGTAGTAAGATAATGGAAGATGTATATGATCTATAGTTGTGCATAATAATTTACTACAAAATTATTTCCTGGTGGCTTATAATCATTGCTGATTGTATTCAAACACTTTCCTTGGGATTCATTAAGAATCATGTAGGCTTTGTGCAAGGCCTACATTATTTAAGTATGTTACAGTGATGAGCAACAGTGCTCAATCAATAAGCATGCTGCAAATCACACTTACATGTTTACAAGTACCATTTCATAGCCAGCAACAGTGTTGGTGGCCATGAAAGGGTGCAAGAAAGCATGAGAACAGAATGTAAACACAATGGCGTACCTGTAAGCAAATCTATTATGTGACCATGCACAGACAGCTTATATGAAGTAAGGGCAAATTGATTATAAGGGACATCATGTGGGGAGAATGTACACACATACCTCTCAGCTGTACAGAATTTTGCAGAATGTCCAGATTTCTTCCTCATATTTTTGGTCTGTTTCTCATAAAATTGTGTTTTTCTGGCAATTCATTGGGAAATCACTGAGGTTTAAATTCAGAAAATAATAAGTTCACCCCCTATAGAACATTTGTGCTAATGCAAAACCCATTATTCTATCAACTATCTAAGTTTGTAAGAGCAATATATAAAAAGTGCCTCTATTCTTCAACCTCTGTACCCCCATTATTTATTGCTTTGTCCAGATCTCTTGCTCTAAGAGCTTGAGAGGTATGTGTACACAAAATACAATGTTAGTAGTGCAGACATAATCAAAAGGTTGAGGGTAAATTGAGAAACTTTACACAGTTAATATAGTCAAATGTGTCACAAAGAAACATTTAAATGTAAATACTTCCATACTGATGTAATAATAATTAAAATAATCTTGTTAACAATTCTTGACCTATGTACATAACAAAAAAAGAGGCATGTTTAAAATGGATATGAGATGGACACAATGCAACATTGTAACAAAGGGGAGTAAATAAGACATTAATGTTAATAACATGTTGGATTGAGATAACAGTTAGCAAGGATAGTGGATACATTATGGGATATTTACACAGACTGCAGTTATTGAATGTGACATGTATATACAGGGAATGCATGTGTGATAACTAACAGTAGTGCTGTATTCAGTACTTCTTCATATATAAACAAGAATAAATGAGCCATACAGCTGTTGTATCACTCACATCAGAAAAGGACATATTTTACCATTTGTTTTCTTTTGGCAACCATAGGGAGGGTTATATTATCTTGAAATACGTATTAGACAAGAATGTGTTTTATATTCATGTATATCCTAAACAGTAAAATAGTAACAATATATACAAATGACAAATGACAACATAGATCTGATAACATTGCAATAGTTCAAGGTTTCCATTCATAAATACATTGCTTCTACTATGTGATTATACTGAGCATGCTCACAAGAAATTACAATGAACACTGCCATAACAGCATATATTCAACACAAATACATAAAAAGTGTCCTAACACAGGCCCTGTGAAGAAATTTGACACTGTTATCATGTTTGGCTGGAGTTTTGTGCATAATTTCAGATTGACTTGTTTGTTATATGCCAGCATGACTGGCTATGATATTGTAAATAAGTTCTTGTATGTTGTTTAATGCTCTGTTTGTACAGGATGTTTGAAAAGTTAAACGGTGTTCTGTTACATGTCTAACGCCACATGTTTGTGCAGGAGATTCTGAATGCAGACTGTCTCAGAGTCAGCTGATGTACAGATGATATCATCAGAATGTGCTCAGATGCTCTGTGTTTACTCTCAGAGACTAAAAGATAGGAAGGAACATTGTAAGAACAGCTGTTTGTTGATTTTCAAAGAGTGAAATGAAAATATGAACTCGAATAGTTGAGACAGTTAACCTAGCTTATAAAAAAGCCTGCTGAAGACAGTTTAAATAGTTTCATTGTTAAGTTCAGTTGAGTTCAGTTAAGATGAGTTTTCAGTTGAGTTCACAGTTGTATTGAAGAGTGGATATCCAAATAACTCTCTATGAAATGTAAGCCTACCCTTTGCTCTATTGTAATATTTAGTTTAGATCAGGGACAGTGTTCTTCAGTTAGACAGGAAATAGTAGCTAATTAGTGAGAGTTTTTCTAAATGTTGGATTTCTATCTTTCAGTATTAATTTTGTTTTTTCTGGTGATTGAATTATGTTTGTTTACTGAATTATTGTTTTACATTTTTAATCATTTTGCTCATTATTAAATATTTTTATTATCTTACATTGTGGCTGGTCAATCAGTGTATTCTTCAGTAATTTGAAAGTGATTTATCAGCTTTGATAATTCCCAGGCCACACCAAAAGCCCATCTGCCATTTGTTTTTATATCAATGTTTAATGAATGGACGCCAATTTGAAAGGGAATTTGGATGTTCTAATTGGTGGCAGCATTTTACCATATCATTTGGGGGAAGTGCCACAGCTGGAAATCTGTGTCAGGCTTTCCCAGAAGTGTTTGTATATATAAGATTCGATTTATTTAAGTGTGAGTGTATCAGAGGTCTTAAACTGGGACACATTGCTCTGGAGTGTGCAATAAGGAGTTACATTAGGGGTGTACAGAAGTATACCATCCAGTTCCAAGGTATTGAGCATGTTCCTGTTGTGCTCTTGGGTGGAACTTTTTAAGTGATGATCTCACATTGGTGTCAGTAGTGAGGATTGAAGTTCCTTAGTTACTGACCCACGACAGTAAGGGGACATCACTTATTGGTGGCAGTTGGGTGGAAACTTAATCGGATGTCACATATTGGTGGCAGTTCAGTGGGATATTAACTGGATGCCACAGGCTCAATTACAATTTATGATGATCTTACATAATGCCATACATTAAGAAATGTTATTTTAAGTCTTCATGTCCTATAAAGCTGTACAGTGTGAAGAAAACAACAACAGTAATACATTTTATTTTTTATTTTGTTTTATTGATTTTACATTTGTTTACCGGGAAAGTCTGACTGGACACAGGTCCATTTTCAGCGAAGGCCTGGTGAGAAAAGCTCCACATTACAATACATTACATGAGAGTAAAAAGAAGTAGAACATACATACATATGGCATATATGCACATCACAATAACATGCTGATGATTAACAAACATACATATAGCATATATACACACAATAGGACATCGTGCTAGTGATTAACATTTCTTACAGTAGACAATCAGAGGTACATTTTTTTTTCTTTTGCAGTTATAAGTTTTGTAAGGTAAATGTATACAGGTTTGGAAGCTTTCAGAGGAGAAACTGTTTATACATAGCTGTACCCTGACACATTCTCTTGGTATGGATTAGCCTGGTGAGTGGCATGAGCATAGCCAGTTACTTAGATAATGGGTTTTCACGAGTTTTTTTGAATTGACTAAAGGAGGTGGAATAAGTTATTTGGCTTGGTAGTGTGTTCCAGGTTTTGGCAATGGTGTTGGCAAAGAGGGACTTACCAGCTTTGTTTTTATGTTTGATGACAGTTATGAGGTTCTGGTTAATAGATTTTAAGGCTCTAGAGGGAATGTGGGGCTGAATTAGGTGCTGAAGTGCTGGAGTTATCTCAGGAAGGTAGTACAGTTTGTGTGCTATAGAGAGTTGATTGAGTAGAAGTATATGAGGCAATTCAAGCCAGTTGAGTTGCTTAAGGACAGACAGTGGTGGGACCTATATGAGGCTTCAGTAGCAAACTTGGAAATCTTGTTGTAGCAAGATTCCATTTTATTTAGATCAGTTTGGCGGTGATTGGTCAAGATGGGAGAGGCATAGAGGAGGATGGATAGAAGATGAGTCCTTGCGACGGTTACTTTGGTGTGTTTTGTCATAAACTGTTTGTTCCTGTAGAGGAGATCAAGTTTTTTATTAACTTTCTTAACGGTTTGTGCTATATGGATGTCGAACCTCAGGTTATTGCCTGTTTCTATGCCTAGCAGTTTAGTGTGTGTGGTTGGACTGATTTGAATGTTTTCTTTGGAGCTAATGGTGAAATTATTATTTAGGGGTGGAGCTTTGCCAGGACTGAAAAGAATTAGTTTTTTTTTTTGAGGATTAAGAATTAGTTTGATGTTAGTAAACCAAGTTTTGGCTAGGGTGAAGCTATTTTGGATAAGGTTTTGCAGTTCACTAAGGGCAGGTGCAGCACATATGAGGGTGACATCATCTGCATATTGTACTATTGAGGCAGTGGGAGAGGATGAAGAGATCTGATTTGTAAATAGAGAGAACAGCAATGGGCCAAGGATGGATCCTTGAGGGACTCCTATGGTTATAGGTAACAGGGGGAGAATTGGTCCTGCCATAGGACTGCTTGCTGACGGGCAGATAAGTAGCTGTTGAACCATGATATAGAGGAGGGACTTATATTTAGGGTGGATAGGGTATCAAGAAGCAGACTGTGGTTTACCATGTCAAAGGCTTTTGATAGGTCTAAGAATATGGAAGAAACAAATAGACCCTTGTTTCTGTGATGGTTAACTATGTTGGTGAATGATAGTAGTGATGTTGTGGTGCTATGGGAAGGTCTAAAGCCATGCTGGGATATGGAGAGTAGGTTGTTATTCTGGAGGTACTGTATTAGTTGAGTATGAACAACTCTTTCTAATATTTTGGATAAAGGTGATAGGATTGCTATTCGGTGATAGTTGGTGAGCTCTAAGGAGTTGCCTCCTTTCTGCAGTGGAATTATATATGATGTTTTCCATGAGGTGGGGACTTTGCATTCTGAGAGAGATCTGTTTATGTGAATTGAGACAGGATTGTCTATAGCTTCAGCTGAGATCTGAAGGAAGTCTGCTGGCAGCTTATCAGCTTCTAGAGTGGTTGGTTTAAGTTTACCAAGGAGCTTAGATATTGATTTGGTGGATACAGAGTGGAGGTGAAACCTGGGGCTATTGTTATGTATATTGGCGTGGGTTGGGGTAGTTATTGGTGTGGGGCTGCTAGTACTATTTTGGGCTTTGGCAAGGGTCTGGACTGTTTCGGTAAAGAATTTGTTAAACTGAGTAGGAATGTTTTCATGGTTATTTGGAAGCACAGGGGTTGGAGTCGTGGACTTTCCTGGATGCAGTATACCATTTATTGAGGCCCAGAATTTTTGTGGGTTGTGAGCATATTTTTCTTGCATGCTTGTATAATAACTGGATTTGTCTAGTTTGATTTGTTTTTTGGCTTTGTTACGGAGCTCTACATAGTTTTGTCTCAAAGTAGTGGTTTTGTTTTTCTGATATTGAATCCAGGCCTTTTCCCTTTCTTTCATTATAGTTTAGTATTTTTTCTTAACTATGAGGCATAGTTAATTTTTATTCTAATGGTTCTAGGTGGTGCATGATGGTTTAAGATTTTTATGAAGGTTGTGTTAAAGTACTCGACAGCATCGTCAAGAGGTAGATGTTTTGGGGGGGGGGGGTCCAGTTACACCTTTTAAGAGTATTGATGAGATCAGTAGGTTTTTTTGTTTCTAACTACTCTGAGGATAGGTTGGTTGATGGTTTGGGATCTGTTCCTAATTAGGTAGGTTGGATGATGGTCACTTAGGGTATCTGGAAGACAACCATATTGCTGTGCAAGACTGGGGTAGGATACCAGGATCCAGTCTAAGTTGGACTGGCGTTTGGAAGTTTTGTCAGTTCAAGTGTGGGTGGTTACAGTTTAGGAAAACCTGTGGAGGTTTATGAAGGCAGAGGGGTTATGGCAGGAGCAGTGAAGCCAGTTAATATTGAAGTCTCCTAATAGTATGGTTTCATGTGGAAGGGAGTTGGAGGTCCAATTAAGCAGGCTTTCCATTACAGTGACATTATTGCCTAGTGGTATATAGCCACCTGCAATAATTATATGTTTGTTGGAACTTATTTTTGAAAAAAAAAACATACAATTCAGTGCATTCTTATTTGAAAATTAAGTAATACCTGCAAACAATCAATGAATTTCTCAACATCTACATCTTGCCAGACTCTAGCACATGCAAGGACAGATATCAGAAAGGTGAGTATCACCTTGTGACGCCACAGAAGTAGGCATACTGTGTATGTGTGTGTGCCATGACAAACACAGTTGAACAGCTATCCCTATTGTAGTGGGTATAGATCCCTTACCTAAGAGGGTGATGCCTTAAAAATGTGGCATTCTGATTGTGCCATAAATACTTTCATTGCCTAATACACTCCTGTCTGACACAGTTATCTGATGACAAATGTTACCAGATTCAAACCCTTGTCTTTCATTGTACAGTCTATACAGCTGTGTATTGACTACCTCTGCTGCACACCATAGCAATGGATCTTGTCACAAATAAATTAAATTCATTTTTGAAGTAACAAAGCGCATTTGTGGATAATTTGTACAGTATGAGTTTGTAAGAATAATGACATGGAGATAAGGATATTAATTCCAAACATCTGTGAGCAGTGCTATAGCAAGGCTTCTTGATCAGGGAAGCTGTTCTTGTTGTTTTGTATAACATCTTTGCCACAGCACTGAAACACACTCTGTCTGGGTAGATATGCTAAATAACTCATTATTGAATGCATGTGCCACAGGAACTCTCACAACATGACTTTCTCAGAACAGCTGTTTATTTCTTTAATTTAATTTTTAATTTAACATTTGTTGACCAGGAAAGTCCGACTAGGTTCCACAGATCCTGTTTTCAGTGGAGGCCCAAGGAGAAATGCTCCAGAAGCATGTCTTTATAATGTGGGAGGAAACCAGAGTACCCAGAGGAAACCCACGCGAATGCAGGGAGAACATGCAAACTCTACACAGAAGGCACCCCAGCCGAGAATCGAACCAGAGAACCTCTTGCTGTGAGGTTACAGCATTAACCGCTGTACCACTGCGGCGCCCGAGTGAGAAGTGTTAAGTGTTAAGTAGAAATTACAAAATGAGTTTATATTTATTTCTCCAATGTGAAAATTGAGAATAATAAATTCATAGAGTGTTATTTATCTAACATCAGTGTATTCATATAATGTTGCTGTTTGCTAGAATTGAACAGTAAGCTATGTAAGTCCACCAGCTAATGACACGCATATGAATCACATGAACCATAGTGGAAGTCTTAACACAACTGTGAGACTCCACCCTTGTGAAGTCATTACAGCATATGATTGTGTTGCAATTTATATGAGATGAAAGGAATGGGTGATGCTTCTTCCACTGTAATTGTGCACATTGCAACAGTTGAGGATATCATTTGTGCATAACAGCATAAGGGCAAGCAATTCTTATAGTCAATCAATGTGGGTTTTGATCACCTATCCATGTGACAACAGAAACTGGGTCAATATTAGAACATTGAATGTTCTAATAGTGAACGCTCACATTAGCAAAAATGCATGACCTCAAAAATTTTATTGTAGGGGGCTGTGCCCCCAACACCCCCCACTAAATATATATTCCAACTCCAAGATCGCAATACAGTGAGGACAGGGCAAATATTCTGCTCTTCACTGTACTGCGATAAAAAAAAAAAATGTCAAGGTCCTGCATTTTCACTGATGTGAGCATTTGCTATTTAGAGCATTGGATGTTGTAATATAGACTCCAGAAATTACATGATATACTGAAAAATGAATGCGTCACAGTGCAAGTATGGCTAAAAGTGTGAGATAATTGGGCATTTCAAGCTGTGACATCATGTTATTGTTGCAAGGTATATGTGTGCCTGTAAATTCTTTAAAATACTGTTGCTATATGTCTATTTTTCACACAATATTGCCTGCTCCTATGTATACTGAAGCACACATGATGCTTAATGCAGTTGTCACTGTGATTGGAGAATGGCAATCATGCACAATATGAGGTAATCACAGATGCAAAAACATGCCTTACTAAGGCAACAGCATACAGAACATTGCTTCTATTCCTCAAACCACAGGAAAAGTGAAATGTCATCCAATGGCATAATCATTAGCCATTAATGCAATTCTCTGTGAAAAATGAGCAGAAGTTTTTGTAATAAGAATCCACAGCTATAGGTGTTCACAGCAGATAGCTTGGTGTTGACATTATTATCCACGTGCACATTCACTGTCATACTGAAACAAGTCAGTCTAAGGAGCAACGGCTGGATTTGAAATGACTACATAAGATCACAAGGTACAAAACATTGCTTGAATTGCACACGCCACATGAGATGTTGGTCTACAAGTGGGACTGTGTGTATTTGAATGGATGACATCACCAATGTTAAACACGGTGATGTTCCTTTAAAAAGGTAAGAAGGCAGTTTTTAGAGTATAGTAAGAATACATAGCTACATGTGCTACATGCATTGCAAGCCTTCTCTACACAGCACAGCAGACAAACATACACTCCCAGTAATCTATCATTTCTGGATTCAAACCTCCTACCTATGAAGGTACTTAGTCCAAAAAGCACAGTATCAACAGCCAGCACCACAAGATAAATCATTCCACAACTCTGATGTAATCATTTTTTGATAGTATGATGTAACCATTGCATTTCCACAACTCGGTATTGCCTGTGGTAATAAATATTTATAGAGTAGCACTCTACCAGTGAAAATAATCTCCTAAGTTGAACTTTGTAAAAGGTGCATTGTTATGGACTCAGTTGTACATGACAGCATACAGAGTCATAATAGTTTACAAATGTTGGATTTGGACCCCCTACTTATCTATAGAACATAGTATTAACCAATCTATAGAACACAGTATTAACCATAAGCACCACAGAAGAAGTCTGACTTGCAAAGGGTGAGAGTGCACTTTTGACAGGATGACCTCATCAGTGTGCTGCACAGAAGATGTTTGCGGTAAATGTGGGATAAGGGGATGGGGGAAACCTCTCTCAGTTTAAATTCTTCCCCCATGTGGATGGTGATACAGTAGGTTTGTTCTGGAAGCAATATATACCTGCTATTGAAACCACACACACAAGTTCAACACTATCAGATTAAAACCTCCTATCTAAGAAGTTACACAATCTATATAACATAGTATGAATTGCAAGTATAACAGGAGAAGTGCAACTTTGAAGGGGAGAGGGTGCACTTTTGAGAAGATGACCTCATCAGTGTGTTGCAGGGAAGATGTCTGTGGCAAAAGTGGGATAAAGGGCTGAGGAGCTGTATCTAAAGTTAATGTTTTCTCCTGAGTGAAAGTAGAAGCAGCACATCCATTGTTGAGGCTTTACTTTCATGTCACTAGAACCACACAAATACAAGTTCACCACTGTCAGATTTGAATCACCTACCTAACAGTCACAGTCTGGAGAATACCATATGACTTGCAAGTGCCATGGGAGAAATATGGTTTTAACAATGTGAAAATGCACATTTCTTAGTACTAAAACTTTACTCTTTAGAACATTATCTGCTGTGTATGATAGATTTTTGAGACAAATGCATGCATCTGGATGGACAGCACTGTGCTTGTCCCATGTAAATACATATCTATCTAATGACATCTATATGCTGTCATGTATATTGTGTTACTGTGAGGGCATGTACCTGATTCACAGTGTAGGGTGCCAATGACAATCACCTTTGTAAAACAGTGGATTGCCAAGCAAGTATTCGTGACAGTTCATCTTGGTATGATTGCATGTAAATAGTGATCATTTATTGTGTCACTGTCAGTTGTCTTGGCTCATGCATGCACAATGTAAATTATCATTATGAACAGACATTTTCTAAATCTAACAGTGCACTTATGAATAATACTAATGGATTATGGGTGAAAAGGTTACACATCATTGTAACAAAGTTGCAAGTGTAACCCTTAGAGTCCAAACATACATTAAGAGACTGAAGTAATTGAGTCAACATCACTGTGAAATTCACGTACCTTTGTTTCAAAATTCTAGTAATACTTACAGAAGTTGTACTATATACACACATAATTTTATGCTGTAATTTTCTTTTGACTTTCTCCCTGAATCACACCCACCACTGACAAGTCTTTTTACACTGCAGGTGGCAAAGTATTAGCACATGAGTAAACGTATCTTGAAGTGTTGAGCTATGAATGGAAATTAGCACTGGTGTACGGTACTGCATACTGAGCGTCACACAAATATGTAATATGCATATACAACCATGCCTGAATCTGATGGAATGCAGATCAGATATGTCTTATAGCCATGTTTCACGTATCACAATTTACACATTTTGCTATGAATGTATGACACAGGTGTAGTTATAAAAATATGATGGATAAAGCATGTTATTACTAGCTTATGAGAAAAGTTTTGAATCAAGGAGGTTTATTTGATGACACAGAAAGGATGGGAAGAGGTAGGTAGTTTGTGACAGGAACACACATACAGACATGCTAAGTGTTTAGTTTATGGTTCATTTCTTCACATATTTGTTTTGTCTTACTCTTCAGTTTATCATCATAATTACTCAGGCAAAATCTATACAACACAGTATGCCAGAAGGGAGCAGCACATTACTACAGCAGTAAGATAATGGTGTGTTAAGAAAAAAGTGTAAC
This sequence comes from Protopterus annectens, assembly GCF_019279795.1. NCBI lineage: Eukaryota > Metazoa > Chordata > Ceratodontiformes > Protopteridae > Protopterus > Protopterus annectens. The sequence goes on along the minus strand of NC_056743.1, from coordinate 395,777,536 downwards.
CAACACTTATGCCCACATCAGTCATACCAAACATTCAAAAACACTTTGGCACACATATGGAATTGAATCTTAAAGGTATTCTAAAACAAATGTGGAGACCTGGGTATTATCGAACCTTACCATATCATTTATTTACTAACATTTATTTACCCGGAAAGTGCAACTGGGATAGAGCCCATTTTCAGTGGAGGCCTGGGGGAGAAAGCTTCCAGACACATATCTTTGGAATGTGGGAGAAAACCCACATGAATACAGGGAGGACATGCAGACACCGCACAGAAGGCACCTCAGTTGAGAATCGAACTACAGATCCACTTTTTGTGAGGTGACAACATTATCTACTGCACTACTGCATCACCCGATAGACTGCTTCACACATTTTGGGTATGACAACATATTGAAGCAAAGGAAAATGTATACATTAATCTTTGTTGCCCTCATTTGTAAAAGCACCATAATATGTACTTTACATCCAATAGATTAATAAATATGAAATAGTAAAAAGTGATGATACAGATGTGGGAAAAGGCAGAGACATGGAGACAGGGACATAAACACATAAATAACGTTATATTTTTAGGGCCATTTTTATCCACATTGTGTTCTGTTCCTGTTATGGTTTTACTTATAAGTAACCTGTCATGCTATGTACAGTGAAGTATTTCCAGTAGGGATCAAGCAGAGGTTAGAAAGTAGAAACATGATTAAGACATAAGCAGGATAATGTCGCTTAAAATAGTATGTAGACAACAGCTACTCATAAAATAATGTAATAAAAACAGTCAATACCAATTGTCATATTTCTGGATTAGACACTTTGAAAGTACACAAACATCACTCTATAGAGTTGAACATTATCTCATCATGCCACAATAAAAAAAAATCCTAAGTTGTAAAGTTTAAGTCACATGATTGAAGGGACAGTGACAACTTACTGAAGCAGAAGGGGTGAAGAGATTGGGGGGGGGGTAGAGGGAGAGAGAAACATTAATAGTTTTGTATATGGGACATTTTGGACCATATTTATGATCTATTACATTTAGGTTTTTCCTCTGTCATGCTCTGTACAATAAAATGTTTTGATAGGGAGCAACAAAGAATAGAAGTGTAGAAACAAAAGACATAAAGCAAGACAATGCTGATTTACTGAAGTCTCCTTGTTGGTAGGGAATGTTTTTGCAAATGCTTTCTTGCTGCATGATCCAAATGCTATGTTAATGAAATGTTGCAAGTGGAGATCAATGCAGATGTTTGCAGTTAAACAATAGGAATATAAACTGTCATTAAATAACTTTACATACAGTTGTAATCAAACCCATGACACTGCAAAAGCCTTTGTTAGACATGGGAATCATCTCAGCACACCACTTATTAACTTCTAGTTCATTGCATCTAGCAGCCCAAGAACTGGTAACTGCGTTAGCACTACCCTTTCACTCTGTTTTTTTGTAGTGCAATGGATTTAAGCACATATGCATGGAAATAACTGGGCTACTGCAGGTGATAGGAAAAACTCACTAGTTTTTGTCATAGGACGTGAAATACTATTCACTGTCACTCACAATTGGTGCATGATGTTAAAGTTAAGGGTTTTGATGGGCTGTTGCTGACCATGTGCTTTATTTCTGATTATATTTTTGACCAGATTAAATATATGAAAAGGGGGTTGATAGGACAGTGGAGAAAATGGAAAAGGGGCAAACAGTGGGTATACACGGGAAATGATACAGGAATTTGCAGGATGGTGGTGGGAGAGCAGCACAACTATCCATTTCTTCACAACATAAAAGTAGAATTGTACACATACTTTCATGAGTGTGCAGAGTCACCATACCAAGAATGGGAGACACCAACAGGATAATGTTGTATAGCCAACTGAACAAATCAAGTGTGTCAAGATGACACATACATGAAGTGGAGAGCTATATGTGGGCATCATTTTTGTAGGATAAGTACCCATTTTATTGGAGGAGGAGGAATGTTGGGAAAGGTGCTAAGGAATGAGATTGTTAGGTTAGGTAGCAGACACAGACAAACAGGACATATAATACAGATAGGGATAGTGATGGACATAAAAGGTTGGGGACACTATGTCTGTGGATAAGTATGGGACATCAGAGATGCATCCACATCCAGCCTGAGAACAGAGAATCTAGTCCTCACCTTCAGAACTGTCATCACTGTATCTTGTGTCAATTGTCTAGATTAGTGCTGGATATGGCATTGTTATGGCAGTAAAAGGCAGGATCTTTTCAACACGTCCCATTTGTGCATTGAGGCCCCTCTGCATAATGCCATGTGTTAACCCTGTCACCCCTGATGGGTGACAAAGTCACCACCTTCACTATTACTGATGCTGGATGGTACCACTGTGCCAGCAACCAGGACACAGCTTCTTAATGCAGGTAGAGAAGGTAGGGCAAGAATAATGGAGGCAACACTGACAGGTTGTGATCCGGTGCTGCCTATGGTGGTGCCAAACAGCCACTTGTGGTATGTGCTGATGGTCATTTTGGTTGCACCAGCAATGTAGCCAAAAAAAATTATATATGAATAAAAAAGAGAGAGAGAGAAAGGGTAGGGAGACAAAAAAGGCAGAAATAGGTCAATGGCATGTCACATTAATTTACTATTTCAGTACATAAACCACTATGACAAATACATAAGTACACCTTGACCACTTCCAGATATGATAACAAGGCATCATTGCAATATAAAATCAAGTTTGGTTGTGGGTATTTATTTATTATTTATCACTGGATAATGGGTATTGAATGGGTTTATGTAATGTGAACTACCTCTTGCATGTCATACATGTTATTTTCTTTCTAATGTCATTCTTTGATACTGTTGTATCTACGTTATTTGCACTGAATTTCTTTCATGAGCTGACATTTGTAATTTTGTTTAAGCTGCACTTGTGTGGTCCTAAATGACAATAAAGTTTGTTTGAACCTTTTGAATCTTTGAATGATAAGAGCAATCGAATAATTTATTTCACTATGCCATATCAGATATAGGCCTTAAAAGTTAATTGAATTTGCCAAAATTTAATGGTTAATGTCATGCAATATTGCCATTAGTGTCCTCTAAATATCATAATAAAAAACCAAAGGTACCCTGAATATAGAACTGAGACTCCATGCAGTAGTGCAAAATACAAATTTATTCAGCAAGCACAACACACATTAACGCTATCCACACACTACATTTTAGTTTCAATTACATCTTCAGATGCGGACTGAATCCTAAAAGTTTGCATTTATAATGCCTCCAATACAAAAATTCAGTCAATTAACTTATGACATGGAGAAAGAGCTAACTTAAGTGATAGAGAAGTTAATAAATGAACTACTATACATTTCCTAGTAACAACATGTAGGATGTTATTTTACAATGAAAAAAATCACAAAATACATTTATTAATTTAATATAAAACAAATCTTTGTCTCAAAAAACAATAAATATAGTAAATACAATAATAATAAACTACTACTAAACATAAAACTACTAATAAACATAAAAATATTTGTCAAAAAGATAAATTTTGAACTTCTCTTCAGTAATAACATTCACTTGGACCCTAGAGAGTTAAGAAAAAAAAGTGTTTACAATCCACCCTTACACCCCAGATCAAAAACGTTGAGGCCATTGTGGAGAGTAAAATTAGGAAAAACTTTCACAAAGTAAAATACAGGATAAACTTACAGGACAGTGAGAGAAAAATGTATTAAATAAACTGAGGCAAGATAAAACTTTAAGGGTAATGAAACCCGATAAAGGGGTTGGAGTTGTGTTGATGGACTGTTTAACTTATGAAGGCAAAATGAATGGCATATTAAGGGATTCTTCTAGATAATCCGCAGTGTCAAGGAATGAAATTAATATTGCCTATAGGAGGATAGATTTGGCACTGGATAATGTATTACTTGAGGGGTTAATTGATCAGAAAACCTAGAATTTTTTAAAAGTAGAGAAACCAAGAATCCCCACAATCTTTGGGATACCCAAAATGCATAAAAATGGGAGTAACCCGCTACTTAGACCTATTGTCTCGGCAGATGGTTCGAAGACCTTGTCTTTGGGTAAATATGTAGATAGTAAATTGAAACCACTGTGTTTGAAGAGGAATAAGATTTTGAGGGATTCTTGGGATCTTTTAAGGTGTTTAAATAAAGAACTCTATAGAGATAATATTTCTTTCCTTACTATAGATGTAGTGGACTTGTTTTCTAGTATTCCCCATCATGGGGGTCTTTCTCTGCTAGAAGATATTATCTATGCGGATGTATCCCTTACATGTAATTAATGTATGGTGGTTATGCAATTACTAGAACTGGTGTTAAAATATAACTACATCTATTTTAAGGGTGAATTGTTCCACCAGATTAAAGGGGTAGCTATGGGCGCGGCCTCCGGCCCCACATATGCCAACCTTGTTTTGGCAAGATGGGAGGAGAAGTTAGTTCTAAAGTCTGTGTATTGAGATAATTGGATTTTATATAAAAGGTTTTTAGACAATATATGTATATTATGGGTAGGGTTGGTTGAAAATATTAATGATTTTTTATCTTTTTTAAATAATTCTACTGAGTTTTTAGAATTCTCATACAAGGTCAGTCAGGAAAAATTACAGTATTTAGATGTAGAGACATACAGGAAAATAATGAATTTAATTCAAAAATATTTAGAAAAGGTACTTTTTCAAACTCGTATCTACACTACAATAGTGCTCACCCTCTGCATTACAAGAAGAATATTGTTAAGGGGCAGTATATCAGGTTAAGTAGAATGACCTCGAATAATGAAGAGTTTTTAAAAGAAATGAGGTTACTAAGACAATTTTTTAATGCTAGAAACTAACAAAATGGTTGATTGACCAGATGGAAAAAGAAGTAAGTGAAAGAAGGATAGAGAAGTTCAAACCTATTTTAGGTATCAGTCTTCCAAATGAGGTTACAGGGACACAGACCAATCTGAATTCTTATGGAAAGGCCTTAGTAATTGAATACAATAGAAGTTTGAACCTGATAAGGAATATTGTGGATACTGAATGTAACAGGTTTATATCTTTTACAGACCTTGAGAAAATATCTAAGGATAAATCAAAAGTGTTTTTTAAAAATTCATGTAGTTTGAAAAACTTGTTGGAAAAGGATGAAACTCAGAATAGGATGACAAGAACAAGAAAAGGAACTTTTAAATGTGTCCGCTGTGCCCAGTGTAGTTACATTGCTAACAAAGATAGAATCCACCTAGAGAGTCGAAATACTATGGTTACGGGTAAAGAATATAGTAACTGTGACTCTAGTGGATTAGTGTACTTAGCATTATGTCAGTCTTGCCAGGCATTTTATGTCAGTAAGACTGAACGTAAGCTCAGGAAAAGAATTTATGAGCACGTTTATGACATTTCAACTAACAAGGAGTCTAATGCTTTATACAGACACAATCAAAAATGTATTAATGCACAGTATAAGTTTTTTGTCATTGACAATGTGAAAACAGACGATAGGGGTGGTTTATGGGAGAAGACTTTGGAATACAGGGAGCTATGGTGGCAGATCAATCTTCAAGCTAACAAACTTCCAGGGTTGAATGATCACATTTCAATAGCCCCTGTTCTTATTTTAAGGTTGGCTAAACTGTAAGACACTGTCTCTCCCAGATAGGCATGTATCAGATCTATAAAATAATAGTTTTTTTAACATTATATTTTCTTTGACCAAGTATTTTACAGCAGTGGTTCTTTCCTTAGAATAATTGAGTTTTTAAGTATTTAAATATATAAATTAAAACAAACATTTATTTTTATAGTTTGTATTTAAAGTTATTTAAATACAATTCTTATGCACTTTAAACATTTAAATTTTCTCCAAAATGAAATACATATAGCTTTTAATAGTGAAAGGGTTTGACTGTTTTATGATGCATTTTTGGTAAACACCACTAGATGGAGCTTCATGTCCTTTTAATATGAATTAATATGAGGGTTCTTAGCAATGGATTTTTAACAGTTCTTATAATGTTTTATGTAGTTTATTATTATTGTATTTACTATATTTATTGTTTTTTGAGACAAGGGTTTGTTTTATGTTAAATTAATAAATGTACTTTGCGATTTTTTTTCAGTTTTAAATAACATCCTACATGATGTTACTAGGAATGTATAGTAGTTCATTAACTTCTGTATCAATTACATTAGCTCTTTCTCTATGTGATAGGTTAACTGATGGAATTTTTGTATTGGAGGCATTATAAATGCAAACTGTTAGGATTCAGTCCGCATCTGAAGAAGTAATTGAAACGAAAACGTAGTGTGTGGATAGCGTTAATGTGTGTTTTGCCTGCTGAATAAATTTGTGTTTTTGCACTACTGTTTGGAGTCTCCATTCCATATTCAGGGTACCTTTGGTTTTAAAGTGATTTTTGGTGCTTTGGTGTACTTTTTGGTCTTCCTCTAAATATTATCCTGTAAAAAATCTAATGTATGTTTCTGGGTATTAAACCTGCACACAATTAAACTCATTGTCTAATGCAGTAACCAAGAGCTACTGGAGCAGGCATGTATGCCTGATATAAAATATAATACATGCTTGCTCAAGATGATATACAGTGATGGACTGATAATACTTCTCTGGCTTGCATTCAAACCTGATGTATACTTACTTAGTGCATGCCTGAGGTGAGTTAGTCTCTGCTGATGTGCCGCATGGTTTTCTGCTATCTCTGCTCCAGCTGTAAAGTAGAGAAAGAAAAACATAAATTAAATCATAAAGAATAACTGTATTAGCTGGTTAATTAAAGCCATATCATGCACATGTGATGGATCCCTAAACTTACATGACTGACAGATGTTTAAAGTATTAAATTCATCCTCCCATTGACTCAGGAAGTCCCGCTTGTGTTATTTCAGGTTACTGTAGTGGTGCTGACATCCCTGCACAATGGTTTGGATGCCAGTTGCACTGGAAGCAGACTTGACAAAGCTAATTCAAACCTCAGCCTTACAATGAGATTCACTATAACCTCCCTGCAGCAGTCTCCAGCTGTAGTGCTTTGTGCTTCTTGTGGTATGCCTCATGCAGTTTTGCAGCCTCTGGCTGTAGCACTTCATGAGGAGTGCCACAAAAATCCTGGACTCCTCAACACCCTTCCTATATGTTCTAAATGGAATACCATCTCTGTCATTGCTAGTATTGCCTGCAGCAGTCATGTAAAAATATATGTCTGAATTGATGCCCAGTGCAGATCTTGCATATAACAGCTTGTGCACAAAGATGCATAGCCTTGCCAACTGCATTTGTGCATTTGTAAGCACAATGGTTTGACAGACAAATGGGCAATGATTACATCAAAATGCACAGAAGATGAGTAAATTGGTGGTGAGATTTGGCCATGTGTGATGCTCAAACTATTGACATGTATTCCAATGATAAGCAATTAAAAGCTTTATGGTTTTTACTATAATTATGGTTGTTTGCAGGAAAATGTCATGAAACATGACATACTGGCCTTTTGGGACACTAGTAAGATTGAACAGTGCCACATGGGAATTGATCCCATGAGGAAAAAAGGATAAGTATTAAACTTTGCTTAATAACTGTCAGTGCCACAAGAGGACCTACTTATTAACATAGTAATTAAAGATATACTAATTTAAGAATGCATAGAGACATACCTTAGAGATGTCTATAGTCATGGGACTGCATTTATATGAAAAAAGTAATATTTGAGCCTGCAAATACATTTTAGATGCATAGTGTTGCATGACCTGAGTACAACATGGTCACTTATGTTACATACATACTTCACAAGACATACTGCCCTAAACACATATTTATGATATGTGATAATTCATAATAATTAAAAGAAAACTATTGTGCAAATCATACCTATGCTGGTGCATTCTAAATTGAATACCATCATTATCATGTTTAAAATAATTACACACATTATATTGGGCTTTTATAGCAAGCATTAGTGATGCATTTGTTATAATAAGCATATTTATGATGCTCATTTGCATTTATAGTTACATTCCTTTTTTCTAAAAACCTTTATTGAATTATCACCTATGACATAGGCAAGTGTATATTTATACAAACAAAATTTTGTGAGAAATGGCATGTGGACCCCTCTGCAAAATTATCAATAAACTGGATTTGAACCCTGCATCAGCAGTCTTATTTCTCTAAACTCACTGCAATTATACCTTATACCTCAGGGAAAGTTGCCTAATAGGTCTATTTTCAAGTACAATCCAGAGTGCTGATTCCCTCACACTAGCACCATGCTAGTTTGCATTACAGAAGGCATCCTAAATTAAAATGTTCACTTTTTTCCTAACTAAGAGAAGTGCATGTGCATGCTGCTAAACAGAGCATAAATGCATAATGCTTTAAAACAATTACCTTGTATTGATGATTAACACATTTCATCAATATATGTAGCAAATGACATAGCAGTTATAGCATTAGCATCACACATTCTGCCTTCTACCATCTGCTTGCCACATCACAGGCAGCATAGGCTACACATTGTCAGGATATCAAATAATGACAATTTTTCTGAAAAGAGACACACAGGGAATGACAGCAGGTCTTTCTTGCCAGAATGCATACAATCACTCCGTATATCAAAGTTTGCAAAATATTGCATAAATAGTCAAGATGAATACTTATGAGATATAAATAAGCTGTCCAGTATATGTAACACATATGTCCACATTACTCATGCCACCACTTTTCTGTTACTACATTCTACAAAATGTCATAACATCCATAGCACATATTGCTACTAGTAATGAAAAAAAAGGTGTTTACAACAATAACACCTTTGCAACATCAATTCACAGGGACTAGAAGTAAGATTTTTAAAATGAATTACAGACTTTAGCCTGTTCATTTTATATATAACATCGGGTGTCACTATTTACTCTGAATCCAGTCATAAAAAATATCTGTAAACTGGATTTGAACTCTTCTTTATGTGGCCTCTTTCTCTAATCTTACTTTGTTTACACCTTGTGCCACAGAGATAGTTACGATAGGTGCATTTTTCTCACTTAAAGAGCTAACATCAGTGCACCGGTGTCAGGTTCATTTGTGCCACCGAAGGTGGCCCAAACTAAAATTTTCACTTTTGCCCCTAGGATGTGAACTGTTCACTGCTGGGGACCATTGCCAGTGAAGGGTGTGCAATGCCAAATGGTGTGTAAACAATAAAAAGAATATAAGTTTACTTAAACAGAGGACACATTATGAAAAAAGTACTAAAATGTGCACTTCTAAGGTTTCCTTAACTTTGTTGTCTTGCAACATCAGTATATGCTTCTTAGACATCACTATGTTCATACAAGCAGCAGCCTCTCTGGATTTGAATGACAGGACACTTGCAACACACACTTCAGATTAGTATCAGTAGGGGCTACAGACACATCCGTATACAGTGAAGAAAAAAGTAGGCTACATATACTCATCATGTGACATAGTATCAATTAACATTGCACATGCAAGAGAACCACGTTTTAAACATTGTCCTATGCAGTTTGCAGTTAGCTGTGTTGGTGCCTGTGATCTCGGCAGTAGTTAAGTAAATAGTTCCTCACACAATATAAAATAAAAATTTGAAGCACTACAGCTCATTTCTTCTCTTTATTTTGTGAGCATCATTCCCTTATCTATTCATCTCTTAACAAGACTGTTTTGTTTTGCAGTTGATGCATGTGTCTGAGTAATGGACTTCCTTAGAATTGAAGAAAAATTTTACTTTGAATCACAAAGTGCGGTCATAAACAATGCATAGAAATGGTAGGAATGTCGCTGTCCCAAGACAGTCCATTTACTCACAGACATTCTTGGAAGTTCCTTTTCCCTGACACACCCTGGGTAAGTATGTATCAAACAGTGAAAAATAAAACTGTGAAACTACAATTTATTTTGTTTATTTATTATTTATTTATTCAACATTTGTTTACTGGGAAAGTTCAACTGGGACAGAGCCCATTTTCAGCAGATGCCTGGGGAGAAATATTCCAGATGTTGTTCCTGCAATGAGACTAATCAGTTACACTTGCAAGCCCTTAGCAGATAACCACTGCTAAGACATGCGCACACAATCATGTAGGTCCTCATACTGCATTAGCCTACCCTGCACTTAGTGCAGATCATGGAATTCATGAATGCTAATCAGTTCACACTTCATTTGCAAGAGGGCTGAATACGCGCTATTTAAAGGTAATCGTATGGGTAAGGAACTTGCATGATAGCAGGGGATACTGCTTGGATCCAGAGAGCTTGATATTGCTATTTGCTTAAAAGGCTTGATTCTGTATTAGCAACTGACTTGCTGCAAAGGAAGGTTACTGTTTTTTACAACATGATGCATTTTAACTTTACTAATGGATTGCATTCCACAGTACAACTATTGGTCTGCTGTCTGCATTATTCTCACCACCTGTTGGCATAGCCATGTATAGCAGTTATTTTTTAACCCTCAAAACTGTTTCTAAATAATGCTACCTGACATTTAATGGGAAGTTCAGTCTGGGAAGTTGACCACTTAGTGCAGAAAACTGTTGTTGTTGCTGTTTTTGCTGAAGGAGTTTCATGGCTGATGAAAAACACGGTGAATAAGTTAAGCATTTTTTTGTATTAGTTTCTGTTTAATAAAGTCGAAGTTTGTGCTATTTGTGGCTCCAGGTGCTTCATTTTTCATTTGCTGTGGAGGTTACATTTGAGGCGCTTTTCCTCATATTTATTTTGTCAGAAAACTGTTGTATTACTTATTATCAAGCTCATGAGTTTGTGCATTATTAGCAAATAAAATTGTATGAAATCTGCGATGTATTCCTAGCTACCCTCCACAGAAGTGCATATCACAGACAAGTGTTATCCATTTTTCCTTGACAGTTTTTGTTAATGCTGCAGTACAGTACAAAGTTACAGACATGTTTGTCTTCTCAGCATTTTTTATAAATTCCTTCTTTGTGTGGCAGTTGATGAAAAGTCCTCCTTTGACCTTACCTGGAAGCAATGGAAGCAGGCAATGTTAATGAGATCAGAGATCATGGAAATGCATGTTCCAAAATACAACATAGGGCCAGTGATATGATCACAGCAGCCAGATGCCAGTCAGCTGCAATTCCCTGTGAACATATAGCTATGGGGGGGGGGGGGATCCTGCTATAGAGCCACCACTGAATGAAACAGAGGAGTTCCTGTCCACTGTCAGAGATCCAGAGAGATCAGCACAGGGATCACTCAAAATCATTGATATTAGAGCTAACATGGAAGACAACACAGGAGTGTCTACTGCGCACCTTCCAGGTATGCAATATAATTAAATAATTGTCACTGTATATTTATATCACTTTAGACATCAAATCATTATATACAGTCATACCAAATAAAGAAGGTATGGACACAGTTTAGAACTGATAAGGTCAAAAATGTTTTCCAGCAATATGGTGTCTCTTTTGATGGAATTGTTGGACATAATCTTGAGTTACAATTTCTTTAGTTTTAACAACCAGTTTTTTAGACAAACTAATGGAGTAGCTATGGGGGCACCAATGGCCCCCAGTTACACACATATTTCTTCATGAATGGGTGGAAAACCACCCATACTCTTGATAGTGTTTACACGGACAACATAGTGACCATGTTTTATTTTATTGATGACCTGTTTTTGGTCTGGAGAGGGATAGATACTACTATGGAAAGTTGTATAACCTATATAAATAATGCATGTAGTTATATGAAATTTACCAAATGAACCATGAAGCCAGGAATCCAGGACACTGTAGAAATATTAGAACAAAAGTCCGTGTGTGATAGCCAGTATTTTAAACAAAAGTCCATTTATTGTGAACGAAGGTTTAAGCGCTTTCATCTCAATGTAGAGACTTCATCAGAAACAATGAATTACTTTTAATTACACCTTTTATAAATCCTTAATGAATTAAAAGTAATTCATTGTTTGTTCATTAATCAACAGTTTGGTTAGCTACTTTTTGTCTTTTATTTGAAATTTACTTATCAGTACAACCAAGTTTCTATTAATTTTTTAGATGTATGCGTTTTTAAGGTAGGGGACATACCTGCCACCAAAATTTACAAAAAAAGAAGTTCAGAACAACTCATATTTGCATTTTAGCAGTATGCACCCTTACAGAACCAAAACAAACTCAGCTAAAGGTCAACTGATGAGAATCAGTGAGTTAACTGTCAGTAAGGAGGAATATGCAACAGAAAGCAATATTTTTTGTGATAAATTACAAAATAGGGGGTATCCACAGAGTTTGGTTTTTAATACCACGTCTATCGTTACACAGCAAAGAAATGCAACTACATCTAAAACAGAAAAAAATCAGAACTAATGACTATAACATTAGAATGCGTATAACAGACAGTTTGGATTCCAGTGTTATAAAAATATAATAACTAACAATTGGAATCTTTTCAGAGGAGCTCTTGACATTACAGAAATTATTGGTAATAAACTTCTTTTTACACAAAGAAGGGCTAAATGTTTTAAGAACTTTTTTCAAGAAAAAAAAATGAATTTGCCCAAGGTTAGGAAAGAAAGGAAAGGCATGATCAAATGTCATAACTGTAACATGTCATTTTCTGTACACTGAAGAAATACACTTAATTATTAACAACATGAAAATTTATATTAATGAAACATTCTCATGTAAGTCTAAATTTGAGGTTTATTTAGTATTCTGTATAACATCTAAATGTTATTACATTGGAAGAACAACACGTGACTTAAACAAGAGAATGTATGAACATAAATATGCCGTTTCTATAGGGGGTGAAAATAATGCATTAGCTAAGCATTTTAAATTTGGAAACTGTAAGCCTGATTTTAAGTTTTTAGATTCAGAAGCTTTAAAAAAATGTGGAATTGTGCTTTAACATTGAATATGAATTAGGATGGCTTGAATATAAGTGGCAGTTAAAACTAAATGCTTGCCATTTTCCAGGCTTGAACAACAGGGAAGAGTTCATTATGTTTTTTGAAATGCAAAGGGTTAAAACACTGAGCAAGCCCATCATATGACTTATTAATTGGTTATTTAAATGTTTTGTAATTGTGTTTACTTCAGTCTGAAGAAGTCTTTTTTAAGACAAAAGCACTTACTGAAGTTCTGTAACTATTGAAGTGGATTTTTCTTCACTGGTGTTATAGTGACGCAGTTTCATCATCTTCTCCTTTCCATAACTCCATGGCAATGAATCACAGAACAAATCAAAGGTCATCAAGAAGCAAGCAGAAAGCAAAGGGGAGAGGAAGGGGGACATGAATTCTATTACAAGTGTGAAGAATAATAAGTTATGCATAAGGACTCAAGCAACTGACCATTCAGACCCATTGTGTCTGGATGGGGGTGGCTAACAGAGCCCATGTCTATTTATGTAGTGTAGAGAAACACTTGAGGGTTCTATTAAATGAAGTACCTACTGTTATGATAGATACAAAGCATTTTTTTTGAGTTGTATCTTTTTTTTTCAAAACTGAACATCTTGGGGAGACTAGTATATTTGTCACAATGAATGCATAGTCGTTGTATACAGTGATCCCTAACCAACAGGGTGTGGAGCTGGAGAAAGAATTTTTGCAAGCTAATAGTCACTATGATGTTAAGCAAATTGATTTGCTATATATGCTTGCTGAAATGATCCTAGAAAATAATGTGTTCCTGTTTTTGAATAAGTATTATCAACAAAAAATGGGGGTGGCAATGGGGACATCCAGTGGAAATAGGTTTGCTAATATTGTATTAGTCCAGTGAGAAACCAACTTAGTTTTGATGAACAACAAATTTGTGCCTTTTATAAAGTTTTACAAAAGATTTGTGGATGATGTCTTCTCTTTGTGGTCGGGAATCACTGATGACCTCAAGGAATTTAATGAGTATTTACATGCCACAACCACGTTTTTCAAGTTTATTATGACAGTATCTGAGAGAATGATAGCTTCTTTTAGATATGAAGTTAGAATGAGATGAGTTTAATGATGTTATTATCAGCAGATACAGAAAAAAATGTCACAGGAACCATGTATTACATAGTCAAAGATTACACCTTCCCCATGTTTATCGTAATGTGGTTAGGGGCAAGGGAATGGGAATTTCATGTTTGAACAATGATCAGTAGAGGTTTGAATTACATATTAAATAGATGAAGAATGAATTTATGGAAAGAGGTTATAATCAGAGAGATATAGAATAGGAGTTCTCTAATCTAGATATAGTACAAAGTAAAATGGCTAAGCCTTATTTTTCAGAGATGTTATCTAGTGACAATGACGCCAGAGCAAGAACTGATACTAAGTGGGAAATGCCTGTTCCTCTATATTATTCTAGTAACATAGTGTAGTGAAGTCATTAAGAATAATTGGCATGTCTTGAGGTCAGACACCAAAACTAATTAATTAATAGGAACAGAACTGATGTTTAGTTTCAAAAATAAGAAGTCTTGCAAGAGACTTCTTTATTACAATAATGGAGAAATTGCACATGCTCAGGAGAAAAGCAGTATCCCATGTAGCAAATGCAATTTCTGCCAGTTTATTAATAGTGATGTTTTTTGTATACCTGATCACTCACAGGAAATATGAGTTTAAGCTAGCAGTGGATTGCACTACAAGAAACTTAGTTTATTTAGTACAATGTGAGCAATGCAAGTGTTTTTATGTTGGCAAAACCAACTGTTCCCTTATGGAGACAATGAGAGAACATATTAGAGATCTTAGGCAACAGAATGATAAGAATCTGCTAGTGAAACATACAATGGGTATAGAAGGTATTCTTTATTTTGATTTTATGGTTATAAAGAAATTGAGAAAGACCTTAGCTTGGGAGATTTGCCTACTAAAATGGATAATAGGGAGCTTTGTTTTCATCCTACAATTACAGGCTAATAAGGTGAAAGGTTTAATAGAAAAGTCTCTTTAAGACCAGCTTTGAAGTTGTAGAATTTACACAGGTGATACATTGTTGCAGTTAGAGTTTTGAGCATGTGACGTTTTTAAGTGATTTGACTGGCTTTTATGTATTTAGACATTGTATAAATTTGTGAAAGGTTATAGTGTTTTCATATGGTACGAAGAAGCAGAGCATGATACATGAAAGCACTTAGCCTTTAATCACTTTGTTTTATTATACTGATTTTGTTATGCAACATTTTCACTAGACTATTTTATCTACTTAATTTGCCATGTGCAGCGACTTCTCTTTTGTTTTGGATGATTATTTTTACATCTAATAAAGCTTTCTATAGAGAAAAAGGGGGGTGGTGATGGGTGTCAGGATAGCATCATCGTCTGCAAATGCAGTTATGAGTGAATGGGAACAAGAACATCTTTGTACCCATGGAAAATATTGAAATTTGGGCTTTTATAAAAGATGCATAGATGGTCTGTTTTTTTTTTTTTTATTTTGCTGGGTAGCCATGAAGAAGTTGACACATTTATCCAAAATTGTAATTCTATTACTAGTTTCTTTAAATTCACATTAAGAGGAAAGAGTGTGAAAACTAATTTTTTTGGATACTGAATTGGCAATGGATGTAACTTTGGGAGTGTTTGAAAGTAATATATATAGAAAAATAATTTTCTCAATAGCTATCCACATGGAAAATAGTCAAAATCCCAATTTTATGAAAAATAATGTGGTTTGAGGCCATTTCATTCAGATCAGTCATTTAATCAATTCAAATTATTCTGTTTGCAATGAGGTTCAACATATAAGAAAATTATTTTTAGATATAGGTTATGCAGCAATACATCTAGATCAGCTTATTGGGGAAGTGAAAGGTTTTAGGAGTTTGAGTTTTGCCCCTGTTTTGGTGAGGGGAATTTCAAATTCAGGTATTAATAACTGTAATAATCTTGACAGGCATTCCACAAATAAAAGTAAAAACAAAAGTTTTATAGGATTTTCACTGCCCATTTCCACTGATGCTATGGGCATTAGGAAAATTGTGGATGAAAATTGGAAGATAGTAGTAGCAGGGCATAAAGACCGAAATAAAGTTTTGGATAATTATCAAAGCTTCTGCTCCAAAAAGGACCGTGATTTGAAAAAGATATTTGAGTACACTCGTTCTAGTGATACATTTTCTAGGAAAAGAATATTTAAAAGTAACGGATGTAAACAGTGCAGATTTATGAACGAGGGTTTGAATGTAGTTTTCAAGCATAACAGTTTATGTTCCAAGAATATATTTACATGTGAATCAAATTGCGTAGTTACCTGTGATACCTGTCAAAGTTTTTATGTAGGAAAAAACATCCATAAATTACCTAAGAATATCAGAACATGCCTTGGCAATAAAACGTAAGAATGAAGAAATGCACTTGCTAAACACTCCCTTATGTGTACAGATTTTAGGAAGTCTTTGTTTTTTGTATTAGATTATGTTAATCCAGTCCCATTTGGAGGTAATATGAAGAAGTATTTGGAAGTGAAAGAGCTCAACTGGCAAATATTTTTGGAAGTGGACAAACTGCTAGGTTTGAATGAAAATATCAATATCAAATGTCTTTTGAAAAATTGATAATGATATTTTAGAACTTTTATGTATATGTTTTGTATGCTATGTCTTTTTCATATGTATATATATTTATAACTGATTAATTTATTAGCTTGTCACTGTTGATCTGTAGTTTTCAATTATGCATTTTGTGTACTACAGTTAAGTAAGCACAGGTCACTTTACCATAATGTAATGTTGTTTAAGATATTTTAGTGGTGGTGCCATTAATTTTTTGGGAGGAAACGTCATATGATTTGAATGAAAGGTTATTTAAATGGGTCTGTCTCATTGCATTGTATGTTCTGAGGAAGTCCTAAAAGTATATTAAAAAGACGAAAGCACTAAACATATTATACTTGCAGTGGTTGTGATCTTTTTTCCTACTGCTAAAAGTTGCAGTTAAAAGTTACAGTAGTTTTCATCACTGTCAAGCTCTGATGTTGGCCAAATTTCACTGGGCTTTTTTTAGTGTGTAGTGTTTTTTGCCTCTGCTTTTCATTTGCTATATATATATATATATATATATATATATATATATATATATATATATATATATATATACACACACAGAGACTGAGAGATGGGTAGGATAGCAGAGACATTGAGGGACAGGGAGAAGGGAATGGTGGATTCAGCTGGAGAGTAGAGGGTTTTTTTTTAGATGTATCTTATTCTGGAAGTGTAAAGGGAATTGTTTTCTGTTTCTTATGTAATTTACTTTGTGATGCTTATCAGACATATTTCCTCTGCCTTTCTTATATCTAGGCACATTTCTTTCTCTTTTTGTACGACCACCTGTACATGGTAAGCATACCTTCTGTATCTTTATTAATGTACAAAAGGTAGATGTATGTGTAACTGAAAGTTATTTGTTTTTCTTGCATTAGCATCTCATAATTTTATAGGTTCATAGGATCATAGGTTCATAGGCTGGTACTAGGCTATTGACACTATGGCCTATACAAGTCTAGCCATAACAATTCCCTGGCCATTTCTTCCCACAATATTTACTTCCCTGGACCCCTGTCTAACAGGGTGACTGATGTGATCCCAGGGGTGAATTTCCTATCACCCATCCAATCATCAAGGTTCCTTTTGAAGAGAGCCAAAGAGGAGCTCTGCTTGACATGTATGGGCAGTCTATTCCAGAGTTTGGGGAGTCTCTGGGTCAGGAATCTATCCCTCCAGCATGTTTTGTTCATTATGATGACAAGGTTTAGATCCCTGGAGCATGTGGCTCTGAGGGATTGGAATTTCTTTAAGTGTAGCATGTCCAACAGCTCTGGGTTTGACATGGCCATGTATGTTAAGCAGAGATCACCTCTGAGTAGAAAATATGCGACAGAGTATAGCTGGCGTTTTTTTAGATGGTCAGCATAGGGCATCTGCTTTAGGCCTGTGATTCTTTTAATAAGGTATTTCTGCAACCTTTCCAGTTGTTGCAGATGTCTTGAGAGGTACATACCAAATGGGGTGTTGTATTCTATAATGGGCCTAATGAGGGCTGAGTACAGTAGGACAATGACCTCCTTTTTTCTGGATGAAAACCCCTTAAAGATGAGGTGTGCCACATAGAAGGATTTCCTGACTGCTGTGGTGATGTGGTTATCGAAGGTGAGACCACTGTCCACCTGTGTCCCTAAGTCTCTTATCACATTTTTGGTGTTTAGTGTACTTTCACCTATGTGGTAATTCATGGGTACATGTTTTTCTCAAAGGGGATAACTATACATTTCTTGGCATTGAGCTTTAGCCCATGGCTCTGGCACCAAACATCTGTTTCTCTAATGCCCTTTTGTAGAATATCCACATCATTTGGGGATTCAGTAATGCCTCCCAGTTTGCAGTCATTTGTGAACTTTGTTAGCTAGAGTCCCTTAGGGATGGCCTGTACTTCAGAGAAGTAGATGCCAAACAAGAGTGGTCCCAGAACTGAACCCTGAGGTACTCCGCTTGTCACGTGTCTGGAGCTGGATTTGGAGTCGGCTACTTTTACACTGTGGGTTCTGTCAGTAAGCCAGTTGGCAACCCATCGAGTGACATAGGGATTAATGCCCAGCTTAGTAAGTTTATCTATAATTCCAGAGTGGGGGATGGTGTCAAAGGCCTTGGCAAGGTCCAGGCAGGCTATGTGGACCACCCTACCCACATCCACAGCTCTGGAGACTGATTCAAAGAATTCAATCAGGTTCAGGAGACAAGATTGGCCCTTCACAAATCAAAACTGGGTGGGGTCCAGTGTTTGAAGGTTGCCAGTGTCTTTGTTTTATAAGTTCCATAATAATACGTTTCATGGTCATGCAGATCAGGCTCATCAGACTGATGGAGCAGTAGTTCCCAGGATCCAAGGTGGATCTCCCTTTGTGGAGTGGGATAACTGCAG
>NC_056743.1:395666103-395753603 GCF_019279795.1 Protopterus annectens | reverse complement strand
AGAAATATCTGATATTTACGATGCAATCACAAAAACCATGGGTACATAGTATATGCATACAGAATTAATTCACAGCAGAGAAAATAATGAGAATTTTGTAACAATGTAACATTCTTACTCACCTTTATTAGCAGCTAGTGTACAAGATTACGTTTTTGTGCATTGTCATAAGAATTGGTAAATGCATGTTAAAGACCATTGGTCGCACAGCACTTTCTGTATGCCAAAAAAAGTGCACAGTAAATAACTGAATACATCTGGATCACAGACACCTTGATGCCAACAGGTGGGTGTTAGCTACAAGTGATCCTCACCTCACACATGCAAGTAGAAAACTCTTGTAATCGTTATAGTGTATTGTGCAATGTAGACCAAGTATGTGCCTCACAGGGTTTACACAAGGACTTAGAACAGATTTAAATCTCTAATGAAAAATGCATTTTCATTGTTATTTATAAACATCAGTAACCTGCAAAATGGATTTGGCTCCTGGTTTAATGATATTCATAATGCAAAAAGAAATTTGCTATCTTCTAAAGAAAAAACATGACAGGATCACATATATGCAAACACAACTAACTAATACTGTAGAGCTAAATTGTAAATCTGGGATAACCACTGAAAGATGAAGCAAGCCACATGATTCGGTCAATCAAATCCTAGCTTATAAAATATTTTCCTTGTAGATCTTACTTCACAAAAATGGGGATATTAAGTGTGTATGTATATTTATAAAACATCTAATCAAAATTATTGAGGAAAATGTTTTTAACATATCCTAAAATAAAACAGACTGCTTCTCACTTAATTTTAGTCAATAAAATACAATAACAGCTTTCTTGCATTTACAGACATTTTCGGCAAATCAAAGACTTGTACAATTGGTGCAGTTGTTATGTTCTGGATAATAATATGGTGTTGGTAGAACTCAACCATAACTAGGGCAGGGAAAAAAGAATGATTATCCTGGATGCACGTTATTAGGGGTACAATCAGCAATTGTGATGGCGTGAAATACAAAACCAGAGTTTGTTTCTTAAGCTGGGTGAACAATGCAGCCTCTGCCAATACTGCGTTTAAGGTTAGACAGTATTCTTCAGTCTGGGAAATTGACTGTAGCATGCTTCTTTTTTCTTAGTCTTCAACTTTGAGAAGACCTGTATTTCTGATGAAGTATCGGTTACACTCAGATGAAAGCACTTAATTGATTTTTATTTTTTCAATAAATGTTCTTTTCAGTATATTGCATAGTTTTGTTCCATTTTCCCAGTTGTTGTTGGAAGTATATCCCGTTTTTCTGTGATTCCTGATATGCTTGACATTGTCAATAGTCATCAAAACATGCACATTTTCTAACTTCAAATCATTGACTAGGTTTGTCACCATTGTCATTATCCTCCAACATATCTGAAGATGTGCTCATACTCAGAACATAAGAAGTAGGCCAGTGGTAGCATTCATGCAAGCAAGACATATCGCACTGGTTAAAAAACTCTTTCATAAGCCTATCAGGAGCCCGGATCCACCAGATCAGGCACACAAACACACACTCACACACACACATATACATATATACAAGCACACATGCACACACACACTCACACACACACACACACACACACACACACACACACACACACACACACACACACACACACACACACACACACACTCATAGAATTGAACCACAAGTAGCAGTATGACTCTGTCATTGTACATTTGAGTGAAAATGACCTGAGACATGCATCTCTGGGCTGTATGAAGATGGACATGATGGAGGTCTCATGCTATGTGTCCAAGGCTAACACACACGCACACACACACACACACACACACACACACACACACACACACACACACACACACACACACACAGAACTGAACCACAAGTACCAGTATGACTCTGTCATTGTACAGTTGAGTGAAAATGAAGTGAGGTATGCATCTCTGGGCTGTATGAAGACGGACATGATTGAGGTCTGATGCTATGTGTCCAAGGCTGGTATGAGACTGTCAATGAGCAGCAGTCTACCTTCTCTGAGGGTGATACCGCAACATGAGCAGAATATAATTGACTTTAACAACTGACTTAGTTTTTGGTCTCAATTGAATTGGGTACATTATTTATCATCTTGGGAGGATATGCTTTACAGACTACTTTGCTTTGCCAAGGATAGTCTGCACTTGTCCCCTTTAATCCTTTGAAAAGAGAATAAAACTTTGTCCACCCTCATAGTGCATTTTTAGGTAATGCCAAACTGGTAATCCTTTCAACATAGGAAAAAACAACTTATGACAACCAGAAGGTATTATTGTTCAATGCCATAAGTCTACACAAAAAAGTCCACTCCCTGCAAGCTCTCCTCACACTGAAGAAGGTAGATAGACATCTGTGTAGTTACACAGATATAGTTTAAAGCCAAAGAAAGCCCCATGGCAGTACAAGGCTAAAAAACTATCTACATACGTAATTCATTACATCCGAGTGACGTCTCCAGGTGCATTTGCAGCTAACTCCTACTGATGCCTCTAGGCATCAAATATTGCTTGTTCATATTTGCATCAATATTTAAAAAGACATGCTATGTACAAGGTTTTAAAATATTACATCTTAAAGCTTTCACAGTGGCAAACTCAACTTTATTAATATTTGACCTTTGTCTAATGCAGGTAAATAGATATTAACTGTTGTTTTTATGATATTAATTTGTATAGATGTAATTTTCATGTTTCTAAATATCGCAACAACCAAGTAATGCAAACAGAACTCCTTAGACTCATATGAAAGCTCTCAGCTAGATAAATAAAATGCTGCTGACAGTATGTGTGTAACTTCAAAAGGACCATACTTAGTACCTCATTACACCTCTCTCTCCAATGCGTCTACCATGCATTTGCACAATTTTATACAAACAAAAAATGTTTATTGTTGACCTATTGAAATATATCAATGTAAAATTGTTGCTTAGCTTCTTTTTAATGCAACTTTAACTTTATGCATGTAACCCAACATATATGTGAATAATTTTGCTATAACTGCTATTATATCAATATTGTTTAAAATTGTACTTGTTTTAAAATGTATTACTGGAGCTTTTCTCCTCGGGTCTCCACTGGAAATGGGCCACAAGCCCAGTTGGACAAACCTGGTTAACAAATGTCAATAAATAAATAAATAATAAATAACTTGAGTGGTTGCTGCGATATTAACTGCACAAGCTCAGTTGGATTAACACGGTCAACAAATGTCAAATAAATAAAATAAATAAATAAATATTACTAATGTAATTGTTATTGTGTTTACTGTGACTTATCACATTTGGTTTAAGACCTAGAACCTAAAGAATATTACCACTATAAAAACAGTTTGTGCTGAAGACTTTGCCATTTATACATCTTTCATAATCCCTGTGGTTATAGAGATACAAACATTTGCTTGAAATGTGAGGATATAATTTGATTCTGTCAAAAGACTTAAGCTCTGCCCATTGGAGATGACATTGCAAACTTCCTGAGCTCCATTGGAGTGAATGAGTTAAACCATCTGCAACACAGGAATGGATAAAACATAAAGAAGTCTCAATATTTATCAAAAACTATCACGCATCAGGACTGGTCAAGCAGTATGACTTAGTTGAGCTAGTCAGTTTCCAATTCACCATAAGCAATGTCCCATACCATACCATACCATACCATACCATACCATACCATACCATACCATACCATTGCAAGCTATAGCTTCCCCTTTATGGCCCAGAATACCCATACCACATATCTAAAAGTACTGAAGCCACTCTGCACTGAGCCCAATACTATAGTCCTGGGTCATTTCAACTACCCCATCATCGACTGGGAAACATACACAACTTACAATGCACAGGTCCAGAGAAGCCTGGACTGTGCCAGCACAAATGCTTTGAACAAGCTAGTCAGTACACCCACTCGGGGAGCCAACATCCTTGACCTGATCCTCCCCAAAAAAGTGAAAATTTTGTACCCACTCATGTGAAGCACCCTCACTTGTCAGGACAGATCATAAAGCTGTCTTCCTTGAAATTAAACTAAATCTGTGATCCCATCTATGCCTTGCACATTAAGTAATTATTCTAAAGTAAATCTCCTACTACTGAGTGCTACCCTGGCAAATTTCAAGCCCATCCAAATCACATAACTTCTGCTGCTTATGAGAAATTGTTCACCGAAACTCTATAGTATCTTGTAAACAAATGCACTGAGGCAGCTGTACCCATCTGGAATAAGCAATGGACTAAATTAAAGAACATGCTGCCTGGTGGGATTCCAGTATCAGCAAGTTATATAACACGAGGAAGAATACCATGGCCAGAAGTTCAAAGTTCAATCCCAAGCAAGAAAAGAAACCTGACATCAAACTAAGCAATGCAGGAGTCTTATCAAGGCCACCAAAACTAAATTTCAGATAAATATAACCTCACAAGTGAAAGATAACCACAAGGCCTTCTTCAGCTATGTCTGCAGCCTCAAAGGTAATACTCAGCAGTGTGCTGAACTTAGTAGCATAGGAAATAAGGAGCAAAGGGGCAATCACCAAGGCTCAGAGAGTTAGGGGCCATGCTCATGAGTACCAAAATCTTGGAAGTGAATGCACCAATTGACTTTTCACTCAAAGAGATTATAGCAAGGGTTACACTGAGGAAGCCAATGGACTAAGTCCTTTTTTTAGCTTGAAGAGCTAAGGAAGTGGAGTAGGATTTACATGACCGTGAGCCAGCTATGGATCTGTCTGAACTAATTGTAAATGAAACCACCAATATGGAGCAGGAGGATATAGCAAAACTTCTGTCTGATAAATTTAGCTTGACTTTTACCCTGCTTAACCCCAGACACCTTCCAAGAGATACCTTTGACCATAATTTCTCCAACTATCAATAGCAAACAGGCCTTCAATCTGTTCTCAAAAGCAAAGAGTCCTGCATTCATGGGCTCTAATTATATCCCAGGATGCATCCTGGATAGCAAGAAACATAACCTATTGCACCATCTAGGATCACTGCTCAGCCTTAGACTCTAAATAGGTGTCATGCCTAGTGAATGGACTACAAACATTATCCCTCTGTAAAAGGGAAGACTGTCTATTAACCCAGGTAATTACCAACCCATAAATCTGACAAGTCTCATATGTAAGGCAATGGAAAGAATTATCATGGATATTATAAATAAAAAAAGGGAATTTTTAGACACTGTATTCAACACAGTTTGGATTCATCAAGGACAGATCATGTCCACTCACCCAGGTGGACTTGTTTTGAGAAAATCAACATAGCAATGGATGAGGTCAAAAGGACCCAGCCAAAGCACTCAGCGCTATTGCCCATTCAGGGATTGTCAACAAACTCACAAAATTAGGAGTAAACCTTTATGTTACCCATTGGATATCTAACTAGCTCACAGATAGTATACAGGAAGTCACGATAGGGTTCTCCCCACCACAAAAAGGACAGTCACCAGCAGTATCCTTCAGGGCTCAGTGTTGGGGCTGCTCCATTTTGGCATCTGTTTTTTAAAAGTCACACCTAAGGTTAAAGGCCTCTTGTTGTCCAAGTTTGTGGATGGCTGCAAATTCAGTTCAATTATAGAATCCCTGAAGGACACTAATATCCTCTAAGAGGGTTTGTCACAAAGTAATAACTGATGACCAAATCCTGTTTGAAAACTGAAAGCCAAAAAATGCATAATGTTATCTTTTGTAAAGTCGGTCACCCATGGAAATTAATACATAGACAATACACCCCTAAATGTAGCCACAATGTTTAGGGATGTGGAAGCATATGTGGACAGTGACTTCTCCATTTGACCATCATGTGTCTAGTTTTGTAAATAACTCATTCTATATCGCGCAAATCATAAGGAAGGGTATGGCATCCATGTCCAAAGATTTCGTTATCCTGCTGTACTCAGCCCTCATTAGACTAATCATTGAGTACAATGCTCCCTTTGGTATGTACCTTACCAGACATTATGCAAAAACTGAAACACCCACAAAGCTTCCTTACAAAAAGACTACAAAGCATAAACAAGAAGGAATAGGCAGACCACCTAAAACCTTTTATTTTACTCATTCTCCTACTGACAACTAAAAGATGACTTTTATGCTTACTTAGATGGCATCTTCTGATCCAGTACTGAGGAAATTTCTGAATGTCCTCAAGTCTAACAGCATTGGAAATTCCCAATGCAAGGATACAGACCTAATCTGCAACATATATAGAACATGCTGGCGGTACAGATATCTGACTCAGAGATTACCTCTACTCTGGAGCAAGCTTCCAATCCATGTGAAGCAGAGTTCATCTCATGCCCTATTAAAACACAACCTGGACCAGTGGATGAGGAATCAGAAATTTACCCATGGACTGGCAGTTATGCCCATACTGGACAAAGGCAGCTTGCAAATGCTGTGTCAGATAAGCATAGCTATATGCCCCTGGGTAATTTATCCTGAGATTTACAAAAGGGAATACATGGCTAGGCTTAAAAATGCCTCCTTGGGTTGTTAGTCTAGTAATCACCTGTGTAGCTATTATGAAGAAATAATAACCATTTCTTATAATGAGAGAAAATAGGCTTCTTTACATTAATCAATCCACTAAAAATGGTTAACTGTTTCTATGGGTACATTAATGTGGCAGTTCCCTTCCAACTTCGTAAAGGGTCCAAAAACTTTATGATCAGACTTGAAGACAATAAAGCTGACTCAGGTAGATGAATGACATGAAACCTTCTACTGAGATTTTAACTTCAAATACAATTTTGCTCCATAACATTATGAGGACTGAAACAAGATCTTTTAAAAAAAGCAGATGCAATACTGATATGTCTCATCTGGAGTGCTCCATAAATGCTAATCTGAACATATACTTTAGTCACTGAAAACATTCAAACATTACATTACCAACGATAACTATACTTAATGTTTCTCAAAGTACCTTATACTTATGTTTTTTATAGTCCCTATATACACTTTACTCACTAAGTTCATCTAACTCTCCAACATAATGTCAGGACCCCAAAGATTATTCAAAGCTAATTTATATTTAAAGAAATGTAATGCCCTTTTATTAACTTGCAAGAAATGTATTTTTGCAGGTGACCAGGAAAATGATATGCTGCAATCCACTCAGTATTTAACAATTTTGCTTCTAGTCATTGCCACAACAGTGTGGCCATAAAGAGTAGTAGCTTAAGTGACGACATGTTTATAAAGATCCAAGCAGCCTAAAACCCCATAAAATAAGGGTCATAAAATGCCTTTCTTGATAAGCAATATTTTTCGCTGTCCTAAACAAATTTGTTTATTAGTGTCATCAAATAGTGAAGCATGAGATGTGAAGAGCTGCATGAAATGTGCTTTAATATATATATATATATATATATATATATATATATATATATAGTTATGTGTGTGTGTGTGTGTGTGTGTGTGTGTAAAACTAAAGCAGAAAAAACAATTCAAAATTCTTAGCCATCCTAGCAAAGACAATACTGCCTGCACCATATATGGAGCTAAGCTAATACTTTCTCCCACAGTGCATTTAGGATGAAGTCTAATACCCATGTTGAGAGGGATCCTTTACATCATGAATAGCCTAAAGGGGCCTTAAAAGACCACTGCCTCCTGGCTGTGTTAACAACAGCAACCAGTTTGACTGTGATAATATTAACCCAGAAGCTGAAGACAAAAACAAAGGATTGGAGGATATTGTTGTAGGTATTTTCAACAGTTCCTATTGATTAGCATATTTTTTTTATCTTGTGTAAAACGATTGGAGTATCTATAACTGAACAAATAAGGCCATAACAGATACCCTGTTCAAGCTTTCAAATAAAACAGTATTAAAGAACTCACTTATGCCCTAAGAGTGATTGGTTGGTTTTCCTCCTTAGACAGAGAGATTTGCATTTTTTTCTTATTCTTACTCATAAATGTCCAGTAGAGAATTTTCTTAGGCAGACTTTTTTGAAAACAACTACTCATGGCAGCCTGCTATAGGTAGAGTCTAGAAAAAAGTAACTTGCTAAGCCCCATCATATAAAGGCCTCTTTAACACCTGCAGATGTATGTTAAATCTGAGGCAGTATTCCTGGCAGCTATGCCAAAGAGCATTAATCTCCACCTTAATCTGAACAGTAACTCTCTAGCTTCTCTCTAGCAACATATACCAGACATACACTATTTAAAGAAGTCCCACTACATTTTCAAGGGTATAGAACTGCCTGGATTATCATACTCAGATGCTCACAGTTAATTTACTGTCATCTGCTTTGATTTAGCCTTTTAAAAAATCGAAGGGTAAGCCTCCAAATTCTTTGCTCATTGGTACACTCCCTAACTGTGTCGATAGGCAAGCATTCCACAGCATGGTAAAAAAAGAAATGTAAAACTGCATTGCTACATGTTTCACACCCAAAAGAAAGCTGCTTGAGGCAAAAAACAAATGAAAGTGACTGTCAAACTCTGTCATTTGTCCCATTTAAGTAAAACCTTCATCTTCAGGATGCAGTTGGCACCAGAGTTTGTAGAGACTTATATCTCCAGTGTGGTCCTTCACTATCCATTGAGATTTATGAGAGCATTCAGAGAGGAAGGTGAGATATGAGACAACATGAATTAGGCACAACATTGTGGTTCCCCCCAAGTAAGATATCAGACATCCCCAAAACATTATCACTAACATCCTCATAAAGGTGCATAAAGATAACAGGGCAATCAAAAAATGTATTGTGTTTGTAATATACTGGTGATAACGTTTATGTAAGCCTGGATACTTAACTCACCTGGTTTGTATAATGCATACAAATTAAAACTGTACATATTGATAAATGTTTAACACATTCGTACAACTGCATTCATAGTACATTCCTAGGTAATTGTTGAAACGGTTCTATTTCGATTTAGTATTGAAACTGGGGTATCAAGCATAAAATAAAACTTTCAGTCATAGATATTTCATAATCACACATACACATACCCAGGTAATCAGAAAAAAAGTGTTGGTGGTGAAAGCTGTGGTCTAAAGGGGCTTTTACACAATGCAGTATTTTGTGATGCAGGGACACATTAGCCATAATGAGAAAAGATCTTGTTCTCATCTATTTGCATGTCTCTGAATCACCCTGAACTACTGCAAGTACAAATCAATACATTCCTGAGGTAGTTATCACTGGTTGCCCATGCATTGCTTTGGCACAAGGACTCCCTCATTTTATTCATACACACAGACACACATACACACACACACACACACACACACACACACACACACACACACACACACACACACACACACACACACACACTCTGACATACATATTACCTGCTCCTGAGGTGACAGAATATCACTAATGTCTTTCCATATTATTTTGTCCCTGCATCCATAAATCACCCTTACTACCAATAATGCCAGACGTTACTGTTTCATTCTCCTTAGTATGCATACAATGCACACAGATGCTAGAGCTGTTGCTACACTAACCTTTTTAATTGAATCCCAGTAATAGCTTAAATATACTCCCTGATATCCCCTAGTGCTTCACCTGGCCTTGAACTGAAGCCTTCCCCCTCACATGGACATACTCCTGCTGTTGTCTCTTATAGGTATACTTTTCTTGTAACACTCAGTGTCTTGTAATGACTGAATGATTCCAGACATAAGTTTTGTACTTCTTATCATATAAAACAACCCTGGCTACACTGACTGATTAGTTAGCTATGTGGGATAATGATGCTGATTTCTGTATCAAGGGTGCAGTTTCAAAACCTTGCCCCCTTTTTATTTACATATTTCTTTTCTCTGAATCACGTGTCTGGGTAAATGCCATACTGTGAGTGTTTACAGGGGGAAAACACATAGATAATTAGCATATGCATCTCCTCATGAATGTCTCTTTATAATTTAGCATGGCTGCAGCAATTGTCCACTATAGTGCTGGTAGAGCTGTTTATGAATCGAAAAAGGTTACAGGAAGGTGCGTGCCCCATGCACACCTCATATTAACCTTTCTTAATCAGCCCCACGATCTCCACTAAATCAGCAATACTACATTTGTTTGTACTTTTCATAATGTAGGAAGGAACCTGAACTTGATCTTAAAGATATCTCTTGGAAAATAGTTTGCTCTGTGATACTGATGCATATATCAGCACATCTAGTCTTGTTGTGTTCCAGGACCACATTTTGTTTCTTTTTTACCCCACTCAAGTAAAAAGAAGGGCTAGCAATTTAATATGTTGTTCTGAGGACCACAATTAGTGTATTCCAAATAAATGAAATGAAATGTCAGAGGTAGAAAATAAAAGTTTTAGCACTGCTTATGAATGTTGAAAGAGATGTGAATAAATTAGGTTGCAACATTTATCTAGTTAATAGCTTATTTTACTTATTACTGTTGGTTTAAATAGCTGAAATTATTATTTTTATAACATGAAGGCAATTTAATATTCCACATCATAGTCATTTTTTCTTGTCAGATATTTATCCTCTGAGGAAATCATCATTCTTTAAATATGACACATCATTTTTACTGTATCCTCAGTGCGACTGTTTTATGAAAGGAATGGGTATGGAAGATCATAAAAAAAGATTAAAGTGCTGAGGATTTTGCAATTTACAGAGTGCCAACCTTGTTTCCATGCAAATTAGATTCATAACGAAAGTAAGGTGAGAAGAAGGTTGACACAATACAAGTGCATTTTTTACCACAGTGGGATTTTCAAAGGTTTCTTAAAAATAACAAGCTCAAACTATGACACGTATAAATTAGTTGAAAACCTTAACCAGTTAATGTACAGATGTCATAACATTTAAAGATGTACCTTTCTTTTTGTCACAGTGCATTCTAAATATTAGCTAATGATACAGATTTCAAAGGACAGTAATTATGCACTTTCTGCATACTCTTGTCATACATTAGCATACTCACAGTTTTCAATTATTATATAGTGTGTTTTTTACAATGTTGTCCCTTCATGTTGAAAAATAATGAAGCTATCTATAGCCATTGACCCTAGAATACATTTTATTGGTTAAAATATGTATAAATAGAGGCACTAAATGTGATGGGCAGTTGTTGAAAAGTATGTCAATAAATGTCAAAATTTTACAAGGTTGGACAAATAAAATTTTCATGAGTGTTAGCCACAAAATACAAAACATTCAACATGTCCCTTTGAAGAAAGAATAGCTCTGTGAACTACAGTCCATTCTCTCGTAGACATTTTATGTGTTAGGGAAAATAGATCAAAATGAACCCCAGTGAAGGCAGTCAAGTATATTAAACATTGTGCCACTATACTATGTGTGTGTGTGTGTGTGTGTGTGTGTGTGTGTGTGTGTGTGTGTGTGTGTGTGTGTGAGTGTGTGTGTTTCTGATCTCTATTATGAATACTCCGCTAAGTGTAAGAACACGGTGCATGTCCACATATCAGCTAGAGTGAAGTGCCCGCTCTAATCTTGATTTGTTTCCATGGGTCTGACACAGTAACATGGTTGTGGCCATTTTCCTCAACTCCATCAAGAGAATAGCTGTTGTTAAGTATAGGACTGACTATTCCTTCCTTTCTGTTCCATCAGCTTAAAATAATGTACACAGTGCTTTCATGTTATGGAGAGCCAAATCCATTCATCCATTTTGTTTGCTCATTTTATTAAATAAGTAGCTAGAATAAGAACTTCCCAAAGTTGAATGAGCTTCAAAGAAAAAAAAAATACCATCAACCAAATCATAAGCAACTCTATCTGCTGTTTTATTACCTTGTCTCCTAGAAATGAACATCATTGTTATCACTCTAAACAAAGACAACAATTTGACAACCATATAGATAAATCCCAACTCTGCAAGCTCCTCACTCCTGTACCTTCCTTGTCGACAACCTGTCCATATACCTCCCCCCCCCCGATGTTACAGTCTAAGAAGTCAAAACCACTGTGGTCTACTTCTTCAATGTCCAAGAACCAGACTTCATTGTACTAACCATTTCTTCTCCATTCTAGGACTGAAACGTTAGGAAACCTTCCCTCCAAATCCGAAAGACTTCACTTCTTACCCATCATTCTTTGCTTAGTTTAGAGCTCATTTCAAGTCCAAGTGAAGTTGCAAATGCTAATCTTCCACTTTCTCCATCAGCAGCCATGCATCCCTCTTTCCCTCACATTAACTCCATGTACTAATTTGTTGACATCTGTTCCACATTGTATATATTGTATATAGTTATCACCTGTGTACCTATTCCTTACCTTTGCTATCTATTACACTTTATGGTCTTTCGCTTTACTTTATGACCCCCTTCATCTTCTGTCCATATTCTTACCTTTCCCTCCTATCATTTCTTATACTGTGCACTTTGTCAGTATTGCTGTTATTTATCCATTGCTATCATCATATAACATTCTGTTTGTATTATTCATACTTACTTTTAACTTGCTTGTATACTGTTATTTATATTTGTCTGGGATGAGACTGAAATAGATTCATTTGGAACAGTGCTCTATCCTGGTTACCAAACTAAATGAATGGATGAATGAATGAACCAATGGGTAAATAAATAAATTCAGGGTAGGAGTGATTCTATGTTTTAAACAAAAACTATAATACAAATTCTAGCTTCGGATTAAATGTCAAGTCAATTAGAGGATGGACTCATTCATTCCTAGCGCAAAATTAGCAACTTCAATTCACCTGCCAGAATTTCTTTGGAATTTGAGAGGAAATTCAGACTAAGAAAAAATAATCTTCTGGACAAGCTAAGAATCAAATTGAGGTATACTCCTTGCCCCATTCCATGCACAAATACATTTAATTTGCATATTCAGACTATCTAGTAAACATCCACATAAGTGTTGTGTTGCAACATGATATTGCATGTAACATTGCATTTAGGATATGTGCTGTATTCATTTTATAAACTTCATCAGTGGCATCAGCTGCACTAATAAAACATACAAGAATCACAGACCAGCAGTAGTTCATACTCTTGCCATGGCTTTTAATCATGTCTTGTCTGTCAACCCTTTCTTGTATTTCTCTCCTTCTTTGGAACTTCCTGTAAGTCACAGTATCAGATCCAATTTATCAGGAGTAGTCCTTCTACTTTGCTCACTTTGGAGTATCCTTATTCAATACACAGATATACATCTTTAAGCCGGCATTGTGTAACATAAATGCTTATTTCATATCACTAATTTCTCCCACTGCCTTTTTTGCATAAAGTAAACAACACCATCCAAAAATACAACCCCAGAATTTGAAACCACTACTCAAACATGCATAAACCAAAAATGTACTTACATAATTTAGCCCAGCTGTATGATCATCCTATCCAAGTATTGATATTTGTGAGCAAATTTCTACAGTAACATAACCAGTTGCATCTGCCTCATCCATCTAATAAGCATCCAGTAGACTAAGAGGTTTATAAAAACATTGTGAGGATATTAGATATTGTTATCTGTGCTAGCATGACTGGCTGAGGTTTTGTAAATACTTGTAAATAATTGTAAATGACCCTGTATTGTATATACCAGCATGAATAGCTATAATTTTATAAATACATTTATGTTTTTTGATTGTTGCTTTGATTTATGTGGGATGTTTGGGTTGGACAGTGTTCTTCTGGCTGACTAAATGTACATGTTTTTAAAAAATGAATTCTGAATGTAGGTTATGCCAGTCAGCTGACCTAGATATGATGTCATTCTGTGCCAGAGCTGAAAGGAATACAATCTCTGCAGCAGCTGCTTTGTTTACTTTTTAAAGTCTGATATGAGAAAGTAGAATTTTCACAACAACTTTCTGTGACTTTTAAAAAATTCTGCTGTAAAAGCTGGTTTAGGGTCAGTTAACGTTCAGCAGTTTTTGTTGTAGATGCTCATTTGTTGTTCAGTTGTCAGCTGTTTTTTTCCAGATCAGTAGTTATCACTCAGAGTTTTCCAGAGCTGTTCAGCAATAATATCAGGAGTTGTTATTCTAGTCACTGAGGACCAGACAACAGTCTGAAGAGTGGACAAAAATTTGTATCTTGCCTGGGTGAAGTAATTGTATTATCTTGCCTTGTTGAGTTAATCAGATTAGACAGTTATGGAACTATAGTTAGAGTTTTTTCTACATTCAGTGTGAAATCTATCCTAAAGTGTTATTTTTATAATTTCTGTTTGTGAAATTATGCGGTTTATTGGAATCAGTTATTCTGTACTTACATGTTATAAATTATTTTATTTATTATTAAATATTTAGGTAGAGTGTCTTCTGCATGGAGACATGCGTGAATGGGCGTACCTTCGTTGAAGGTTGTGCGCCAGGGCTGGTAATGCGGCACGTAAAAATCAACTACCAATCATTAGCGGACCGGAGTTCCGCTGTGGTGACCCCTAACCGGGAAAAGCCGAAAGACGCAACAACTGACTTTTATTGTGGCTGGTTGTTTAGAAAGTACTTTTAGTAACATGAGAATATTCATACTTATTGTGATAACACCAGGGCCACTCTGAAAAAGCTTACTGCTTGGATTACATGCTACCATTTATATTAATATTTATTTTACCCATATATAACTGAACACCCCTTTTGAAGGGTATTGTGGTACTTGACTGGTGGCAGCCATTACCTTGTAATTTGGAAAAGAGGACATAGCAGGGAAATCTGTACCAGTCTTTCCCAAGAGTGTTTGTATGTGTGAATATCAAATATTTAAGAGTCAGCGTGTTAAAGACCTAGAACTGGGAAACAGTGCTCTGCAGTGGTTAGTGAGAGGACTCATTTGGGGACCTGGAGTGAAGCATATAGTCCAGTCCCAGGTTTGGAGCCTGCTCCTGGTATACTATTAAGGGACATTCTGTATTTCTATCCCTGCTTTCAGTGACACTCCCTTACCAGAGAAACTGGTGAGGATTGAGGTGCCTTAGTTATTGCTTCAGGCTTAAGTGAGGTTGACACAAAAATCATTATTATATCAGTTTCCAGACTGACAGTTTTTGCCCAACACCTCAAGACATGGTCACAGACATCTACTTGCCATACTTCTGTTTTCCAAGAAAACATAATATATCAAAAACATATTTGAACAAAGTAATATCCTTTGCTAAGTTCCTCAACCCACACTTTTTGACATTCACAGCCACAGTTATGTCAACTTATCAAATTTCTAAAAAGTTCATTTTTCAGTTTATTTTTCCTTTTTAATGAATTATTACCCCCATTCACAGCTGTGTAGTTTAATATGCATGCTAAAACAACATCATGCCTCACTATCAAACCACTTTTTGCTTTAGTTAGGCCGTATGATTCATAGGGCGGCCATGGTGGTGCAGCGGTTAGTGTTGTCGCCTCACAGCAAGAGGTTCTCTGGTTTGACCCTCAGCTGGGGTGCCTTCTGTGCCGAGTCTGCATGTCCTCCCTGTGGTCACGTGGGTTTCCTACAGGTGCTCCGGTTTCCTCCCAAAGACATGCTGTAGGTGGATTGGACATGGTAAATTAGCCCTAGGTGTGTGTGTGTGTGTGTGTGTGTGTGTGTGTGTGTGTGTGTGTGTGTGTGTGTGTGTGTGTGTGTGTGTGTGCCTTCTGTGGAAGGTTGGGTACCAGTGGCAACTCGACACTGTAAAACTCCACTGCCAATCATGAGCGGACAGGTGATCCACTGTGGCGACCCCTAACTGGGAAAAAGCCGAAAGAAGAAGAAGGCCGTATGATTCATACAGGTAAAACACTGGTCTATATGATTCACTACATACAGGACTCTACTATTTCTCTTCCAGTTCTGTAAAAGTCTTGTAGGATTAAGGAAGACTGATTTGTCAGAAACCTAATTATGATTTATGGAGATGAAAAAACAATTTTATTGTTTTGCTGGCATGCATCATTATATGACTATGTCCCAGCAAGCTTATTAGTGGAAAAAGTCTAGCTTGGCATATTTTTCAGCTAAATAATTCCTCATATGACAATATATAGAAGAGACTATCATCTTTATGAATAGGGAATTTATATTCATAGTTCTATGGAGTATTTGTATATGGGGAGAATGATGTATGTTTCAGCACTAAATCGTGAGAGGTACCCTTTACTAGTTTTGCTGGATCAGAAGCTAGACAAGTAAGCTGTCATTGGAGACTATTACTAAACTTTTCATGGTTTATTGAGTTAAAAGCCATGGATAATGAATGAAGAGGGGGGAGTGACCTTCTTCACATCTGCTATGTACAGAATGAGAACAGTTAGCTTGATTAACACACTTACATTTGGAACATCAGTTCTTTTCTGTCCTACTTCACGCTTGCAATGTCTATTGTGTGGACTGCCTTTTCCCATTATTCAAGTCTACATATTTGAAAAGCAGACCACAAAAGATCTATTGCTAAAATGTACATAGTATAATTTAGTGTTGACTTTTTCGTAATAAATGTCATGATGAAGGAACTTAAATGTGAGACAACTATTAAAACTCAATATGTTGCTTTACTTCTTTAACTTACTTAGCCTCATATTTAAATATAGTCATGACTATGATCTTCAGGCAACTGATGTCCAATCTACCAGCAGTCAGGGATTTGACATCTTGTTAGCTGACTGCTGGCATGTGTGAATGAGTTAAGACCATATCAGTGGTACTCTCAGAACTGAAATTCTGTATAACTTGTTAGACATACATAAAAGTTTAGAAATACCATGAACCCTGTACTAATTACCTTCTTTAAGAGTTTTGAAAAGAGGACTATGATAGATATGGGCCTGTAGTTTCTGAGCATGACATTGGACATATTTTAGCACATGGAAATCAAATATCTCTTTCGGTAGAGAAAAATAGGTTACCTCTATGACTAACCTTTTGGTTCTTCATGTTATGAGTAGCAGTGGTGAATGTCCTTGGGGGATAGTTTATGTACTGTTAGTGGGCCTTGTCTGTTTTTCATATTGCACAATATTTTGCACACTCTCCCTGCTATCGCTAGAGACCAGGTCCTTAATGTTCTCTCTAAAGCAAAGAAAACTGCATCAATGGGCCTAGGCAATATCCCACAATGCCTTCTAAATAGCATAAAGCATTATCTATCAGACCCTCTGGAATTGCTATTCTACTGTAGCCTCAAAACAAACTTCATGCCTCATGAATGGAGAACAGCAACAGTCATTCCTCTGCATGAAGACGTACCATTTACAAATCCTGGAAGCTACAGAGCCATAAGGCTCACTAGTATTATATGCAAAGCCATGGAAAGAATTATAATGGAAATTATTAATAATTATATAGTAAACATCCAGACACTGGGTCCACCCCAGTTTGGTTTCATCAAGTGGAGGTCATGCCTTCTCAGCCTGGTAGACTTCTTTGAGAAGGTCACCAAAACAATGGATGAATGCAAATTGGCACTCACTGCCTACCTTGACCTGGCCAAAGCATTTGACGCAATACCCCACTTGGGCATTGATGAAAAACTCAAGAATTTAGGTACAAACCTGTATGTGACCCAGTGGACAGCCAACTTGTTCACAGAGAGGACCCAGTAAGTTAGGACTGGGGAGTCCACCTCTAGAAAGAGGGCAGTCACAAGTGGAGCCTTAGGGATCAGTCCTTGGAACGCTGATTTTTGATATTTACTTCTCTGAAGTCAAGGCCAATGTCAATGGTCTCTGGCTGACTGACTTTGCAGATGATTGCAAATTACAAGCTGTCATTGAATCCCACACAGACACAAACAAACAAACGACTGGTGCCAGAGCCATGAACTAAAATTAAATGCAAAGAAATGTATAATAGTATCTTTTGGGAAGTCATCCTCCCTAGTAAGTATCATAATGACAACACACCTCTTAGAGTTGACCCAATAGTCAGGGACTTAGGGACACACAGACACACAGTATTCTAGCCTTTGACCATCACATGTCTATAGTAGTGAGGAAATCATTCTATGTTGTGCAACTTACAAATAAAAGTATGGCATCTAGGTCCAAGGAAGTCATTGTTCCACTGTATTTGGCATTAATCAGACCTGTCATGGAGTACAATTCCCCCTTTGACATGTACCTAACCAGGCATATCCAAAAACTGGAATGTCCATAGAAGTTCCTCACTAAAAGAATACAGGGTGTTAAGTAAAATGTCCTATGCAGACTTTCTCCAGGCCCTCTCCCTGGATTCTGTCCCCTTCAGGCTTTTGAGGGGCGATTTATGTCTGGTATATGGGGCATTGTCAGACCTCACTCTGATCAACCTCCTACTTATCCAAAAAACAAATAGCACCAGAATTACAAATTCAAAAGACTTAGAACTTGCCTGAGAACAGAAATAGGAGCTGCTGGAGAAACAAGAATGTATCCCAGAGACGCCCCCTTCTCTGGAACAGCCTCCCCATTCATGTGAAGCAGAGTTCCTCCCTAAACCAATTCATGTGTAACTTAGACAATAGGATGGGGAATAGAAAATTCATCTCTGACTTGGCACCTATGTCTCCAATGGATACAAGAACCTTATAAATGGTTCATCTCCCATGCCCCTGCTTGTAATTGCTTTGTCTC
Source organism: Protopterus annectens (assembly GCF_019279795.1). Lineage (NCBI taxonomy): Eukaryota > Metazoa > Chordata > Ceratodontiformes > Protopteridae > Protopterus > Protopterus annectens. The sequence goes on along the minus strand of NC_056743.1, from coordinate 395,735,060 downwards.
CCAAGCCCCTGCTTATGCTTATCAAGGGTGCTAGAATTTGTCAGAGATTTGAGATGCATGGCTAGGCTTAAAAAGGCCCTTGTGGTCAGTAGACTAGTAAACATCAATGAGCCTATGGAAACCTCCTCACAAGAAATGAGCTGAGTGCAGGAGCATAGGTCTTAAAAGCATCTAACTTCCTTTTACTTTTAAATGATGACATTACCTGAGGAAAAAACATAGTAGAATACATTCATGCAGGAAGAAAAATAGGTCAGCAAAAGTCATTGACAGATATATTCATCTCGGTACAACAGTGTAAACTCCATAAAGTGAGATTAGTGGTCCAAACAGAGAGATGAAAAGTCAGCAAGCAAAGCGAGTAGTAGTGCTGAAATTGAATTTATCCTCAAGTGAGTACATTTTCGAGGTGGACTCTGTTTTCACAAAATCTCACCAAGTCGAAATTGATATATAGACTGTATTTATATTGCATATATCACGGACAGAAGTAGGTCAAAAATTAAAAAAGATAGCTGGGTGCACAAGACCCAGGATAAAAAAGTGCCCAATCCTGGTAGGCACACTGGTGCCAGGACTGGAAAAGATGACAGTGTAGAATCCTCAAAATACAGAAACATTCATACAATAGGGCTAGGCCAGTCCCAAGGGAAGGATGGCTCCCCTGTTGTAGAAGGAAGTAGTAGTCCACAAAAATCACAAAAACTGATAGGCCAAAGAAGAGCCATAAAGACAACAAAGTGGACTATTGAGGATAAGATAGAAACTATGTATTGTTACTGTTATGCAATAGCATTTCCAGATACAAGATATACACAATGATTAAGAGAGAAATTAGAGGAAAGAAAAATACTTTTGCAAGAAAAATTGTCGGAAGCTTCAAATGAAAATGTGTTCACTAATACAATAGATTTGTGAGAAACAGTATATCGATCAAGAAATCTTGATCTGATTGGAAAAAGAAGCATCTGAGGAAGTGTGAAAATACAAACCAGAAAACCAAGAGATATTTGAAAATTATAAAACAGAAATATGGGCATGGGAAAGAAAAAGAAATTTGATTTGGTGCAATACGTATGGAAAGGAGAAAGCCAAATTAATCAATGTAAAGAGAAAACCCCAAAGATATTTGAAGAGAAAAACAGGCAAAGGTATCCGGATATGGAAAATTCCACAATAAAAAAAATAATATCACAAAGATGGAATGCAGAAAAGAATATCAGTAAGTAGAAGTTAAACAAATAGAAGGTGAAGTTATGGAGTGTCTGCAAAGTGAAGGATTTGATGTAGAAGGTCTAAGACAGGTTACATCACAGCAGGATGGACTGAGTCCCCAAAGCAGGGAGAAACAGGAAGATCAGGACACATCTGAAGAAGAAATATGAACATGGGAAAGGAAAAGAGATTTAATATGGTGTAATATTTATGCAAAGGAGAAAGCAAAACTAACCAATACAAAAAGAGCAGCACCAAAGATATTTGAAGAAAAATACAGACAAAGGAATCTGAACATGGAAAACTTTACAATACAAAAAATAAGAAGAGAAAGAGAAAAAGTAGAACAGGAGATTAGTAATGGAAAAGTTAAGGAAATAGAAACTGAGGTTGAGTACCTGCAAAGTGAAGGATTCTGTGTAGAAAATCTAATTCAGAAAGCACCACAACAGCATAGAGTAATGGATATCCAAATTAAGGGGAAACATTGGAATGGGAAGCAACAAGTTAGGTGCCATATGAATATAATTTGGAGCCTTCCACAGGAAACCAGAATAAACGTTCATTTGAAGCTAGACGTCAAGGGAAGGAAATGAAAACTATGGAAACTCTGATGCAGTCAATGTTGAGGAGTAATAGGCCATTGAGTTCTCATATGGTAGAATAATGGACGGAACTGGATGAAATTGATGAGACTGTGTCACAAGAAGGTGCTACAGAACCTTCTATAGAATACCTGCAGGTATTGGAAAACAAAGGGATGTGCCCTCAGATGGAAAATGATCTAACAGAAGAATTGCTTGATTTAATACACATGGACATATATATTAAGATCAACAAAAGAAATAGACCGCAGAAGGTTAATAACAGGTACACCCTATCGTACCCACCATTGCTTCAACCTCAAGAAACTTGGCCTTAAATTAAACCAACTCACGGAAGCATTCAGAATAATTAATCAAGTAGGTAAAACACCCTCGCTGAGCAAAATCCTGACCCCCTACACCAACTTAAGTTGCCTTGATCCATTGGAAAGCAATGGAATTCCCTTCAACAACCTAAAATAATCTCAGAGAATTAATTAAGTCTCACTGGTTATGCCCATGTCCTAGCCCCCAGATTAATTTCTAGGTCTCATTCACTACCTCCACATGTATCCATGTCATGTGACCAACTCAACAAATGATTGTCAAACTATCAGCATGTAAATGTAGATGTTTTCTTGTTTTATTATTATACTAATGTAGTTTCTTCTATCTTAATTGTAGTGTGATACTCTCTCTTATTGTGCTTTTTTCCCTCCCCCTCCTACTGAAAATAATAAAACCCAAAAAGTCAGAACTCTGATAAAACAAAAGAACACAGTAATCAGGACTGTTCATAGAGATCCATGCAATATAACAGAATTGAACAGGATATATTATTGTGCATCTAAATTAATAACTGATAAAGTTCTACCACAAGAACACAAGGTAGTGAGATAAAGGAAGGGGAGAAATTAAATACCATCATGGAATCATGGAAATATCAAACAGAGAAAATTATAAAGGAATTAAGACAGGAAGTGTCACTATTAGAAGATTATGGAGGAGGGACTAGATCAACACAAATACTAAGAAAGTTAGATGTGATAAAAGCAATGCACAATATTAGAACAGACAAATATCTATCAAGCACTATTGGAAATAAACTAAATAATATAGCACAGGTGCAAAAACTTAGAAGATATGAAGATAATTATAAAGGAAAAGTGCAAAATAAGCAATTTATAGAGAATTGGGAAATAAGGTAAAAGGAATTGAAACACCACCAAAAAAGTAGAAATAGATACATTTTGGAGAAGTATCTGTGAAGATCCTGTGCAACATAACAAATATGCTAAATGGATAGAAGAAGTAAAAGAGTAAGAAGTTTAAAGGTACAGGATATGAAACTGGATGAAGTAACAGCCAGAGAGATTGAAACAAAGTTAAGAAAAGCCTCTAATTAAAACCCCCCAGACCCAGATGCAGTACCCAGCTTCTGGTTAAAAGAATTAACATCTTTGCACGAAGATTTAGCCATGAGTAAGAAATATTTATATGCACACCCAGAACAGACACCAACCTGGCTAATAACAGGAAAAACAATGCTCCTACATAAGAGTGAACCTGCAAGCTACCCTAAAAATTATAGACTAATAACTTGCCTTCCAACGACATATAAACAATACATGGGAATTGATGCCGACGGAGTTTATAGTCATTTTGAAGAAAACTCAATTATGGCAGTAGAACAAAAGGGCAATAAAAGAAAGTCATATGGAACAAAGGATCAAGTGCTGTTAAATAAAGTCAATGTGGAGAACTGTAAAAAGAGTAAGAATCTAAATATTGTATGGATTGACTATAAAAAAGCATTTGATAGTATCCCTCACTCATGGATAAAAGAGTGCTTAAAATGTATAAGATACACCCCCCTCTGATTGACTAAATTAGTTACTATGAAACAGTGGTAGTCCACTTTGCAATTAAGCCACGATAAAGGAAAAATTGTTATCCCAGGGATAACAATTCAAAGGGGGATATTCCACGGTGACTCTCTGTCACTATTACTATTCTGCCTTGCCCTTACTCCATTAAGATCTTTACTCAACAACTTAGACCATTGCTATAATCTGGGTCCTTGAAAACAACAAAATATAAAGACTTCTCACCTTCTCTTTGTTGATGATTTAAAACTGTATAGCTCGTCAGATGATGAAATGAAAGCACAACTGCAAGCTATCAAAACTTTTTCACATGATATAAGAATGTCATTTGGTCTTGATAAATGTGCAAAAACAACCTTTAAAGCAGGAAAACTGCAATGCCAGGAAAACATAAGTTTGTGACAAGAATGTGATGTAAAAGAACTTGAGCAAGAAGGAATGTATAAATATTTGGGAATTGATGAAGGATTAACAATAAAACAGGAACAAATGTGAATAAAACATAGTAAGGAATACTTCAGAAGACTTAAATTAATCCTGAAAACAGCACTGACATCTAGGAACAGAATCCAAGCAATAAACCAATTTGCTCTTGCTGTCCTAACTTACAGTTTTGGAGTGACTAACTGGCCCCAAAATGTTTGTTGGATAGATTAGATAGGAAAACAAGGATGCTTCATGCTCACCAAATGATTTATAAAAATCAGTGCATACCAAGATTGTCCCGGTCCCCTTCAATAAACACATCACACTGGATTACATTTGACGACCTTTATTAAAACTTCCATAACATAGTTTTGTTCACCAACTTTATTAGTTGCAACTGACCATAATATAGTTGATTCTAAACACAGCACAACATCCTTGTAATGTTAAACAGGGCAGCATACCTACTCGCCCTGCACTAGTAAGCAGCGTACATACCTCCACTCGCTTACCTTACTTATGAAATGCCATCCTTGTAATGCTAATCAGGGCAGCGTACCTACTCACCCTGCCCAGTAAGCAGGGTTCATAACTCTGCTCACTTACTTTACTTATGAAGCAGTGTCCCATCTCACTTCATACACCATTCATTGAATTGCCTTCTAACAAATAAGCAGCATCCTTACCTCAGCTTACTTATCTATTCAGCAAGCTTCCTCCAGCTGCTTGTTTTCCTTTCACCAGCTGCTTGAACTGAACATCCATACATCAGAGGGGGAACAGAAGAGAGCAAACCTGTCCCTCTTCTCCACCAACCAGCCTGACCAGGTTGTTCCCCCTCCCTTCTACCTAAAATTGTTCAACCAACTACCTCCCATAATGGGAAGGATTAAGCCAAACATCATTCTGTGTACCCATCATCTGTAAAGCCCTTAGAATACTGCATACCATCCCTAAAACACACCCTAATGAAACTAAATAAAGTAAGATTACCCATGACTCAACTGCACCACCGGAACATCCACAAGAGAATACATTCCTTTTTAACCACTTCCTTCCAGCCACTAATCATGGCGCAACCTGAACGGAATGACAACCTATAGCCACAAGCCTGTCAACTGTAGCATATCACCTTACCCCACCAAACTATCCAGTTCTGAGTATGCAGTAACCCAATTACTGTAGGGAATAGTCTAACTCCAAAACTTTAATGCCCTAACCTTAAATGGCAGAAAACCAGCACCCTTTGAACTAGTTCCTGAAAACTTGCCCTGCTCAGCAATGAAGTACTCTACATGCCCAGCCATAAACACCCCCAATTCACTCATTACCAAATGACAATCCAGACTAGAAACCAGGCCTCCCCACTCAGGACCACCTAGCAACTGTCCTAACTTGAACACTCAAACTACTAACCATCCTTAACCCCTGTTTGTCCCTGGCCTTTCCCCTCGAAGGCTCTCTTCCCTTATGCTACCTATACCACTAGTAAGTAATTAAGACCTGGCTTACAGCTGCCATATCCTGCAACCAAGCTTACTTCAAACCTTCTAACTCCCCTGTAACATCACCCCAGTTTGTAAAATTACCCCAACACAGGCACCTACTTACCATGCTACAAAATTCACCCAAACCACAAGTGAAATGATCTTTGTGCTACTCTGTAAAACCTTAACCTGGCATGTAACATTAACACTACCAACTCAAGGGACAAATTTGTCAACCCAAAGATACCACTCATTAGGAACAAACTCCAGCATCCTGATAAACACCTTATTGACCCTTCCCCAAATACAGTTCAAATAAGTGGATGAGTAAATACAACCACCCCAAGGTTCCAAGCTGCAGAAAGCAAGGGTTGAACTTACTGGCTTGCAAGAGCTATAGGACTTTAACCGTATAAGTTCCTGTGCTCCTCTGAATGTTGTGACTCTACTCATCCCATGGGATCCCCACACTCCCCATAAACCATCCCCAACAGTTTTCCCTTGCCCCCCTACCGACCTCTTCCTTACTTGCCCCCTATACCAACGCAATAATCAGATCCCACTAATTGAACACAGAGCTCTAACATGCCTTAATAGGGTGATTACTCAGACACTCATTGTGTCCCATTCCAGTAGCAAGAACATCCATCCTATCAAAACATCACCTTTCAGATCCCCTTTTCAAGCCACCGCATGATGCCTTCTGCACTTCAGCAATCTGCAAAGAAAAGATAAAACAATAAATTCTATGTGCACAAATACCAATAATTACTTAACATGGAGGCACTGACAAGGACCCCTGCCACCCCTATCAAGTGTCTGCCAAACTCTGCACCAAAGTATGGAACCAGACCCCTCTTTTTTTTTTTTTTGTTATGCTATGACTCATATCCCCTTGGACAAGAGTGATAAGCTACCCGCAGAAATAAGAGCCGAACTTGTCTAGCTTGTAATCACCCCTGACCCAGTAGCCTAGTAACTTCCTATGATACTAAGAGTACTGTGACTCCACTCCACCTACCTGAAACCCATCCACACTGACGTGCCTTAATGAGCACTAAATAAAATACATTACCTGTAACCTCATCAAGCCCACTGCAGCAACACAAACTCTTACCTATGGCCAATGACTGTTGCTCCCTTTTACTATTGAATGGAAACTCCCAAAAGCAGGGACAACTTTCAAACATTGATCTAACATACTGAATGGTTAATAGAACAGATTGTGCAACCAATTAACCCTGAGATCACAAACTCAATTACCTGTCCTTCTCTGCCTAGCAATGTAAATCCTCTACCAAAACTCAACAACTTTGAAATCCACTTATTTTAGTCAGTAACTGTTGCCCACTTGTGCTTTCCATGTGTAACATCCTCGCTCTTCACTGCTTTCATCATCTGTGAATTCACTGTGTATCACCACAACTGGTACTCGGCACTCCACCATCTACAAAAGACCAAAGTAAATCCTCTAATATGTAAAGAGAAGGCTCCAGCTTATACCCACCTATTTCAAATTATAGCAGCAGCATTCCAAAACCCCCATCTGCAAGAAAGAAAAAGACATGTACATCATCAAAAATACATAACGCACATTCCAAGACATCTTCAAAGACAACCTATCCTGCCAACCCAGGAAGGAATGTACCACCGCCACATCCATCTATGACAAAGCAGCCATAACTGAAGCTATGCTTTCAATGACCCTATCAAATACCCAATATACATTTAACTACCAGTTGAGTGTGTTAATTAAACCCCACACATGAAGGGACCTGTCAATATCTACAACCCGGGTAACCTTGCGATTCCATGCCACATCAATTAGCAGACTGTATAAGCCAAGCTAACTTATATTGTAAAACCATCTGCCTAGCTCTTAACGTTCCATCTCCAAATGAGGTACATTAACCAACATAATGTGGAACAAATCTTAGACAAGAATCCAGATAAAACACAACCCAACAGACTGTCATCCTGAAGAAATTGCAAACAACGTTAAATACTTCCCCAGACCAGTGTGATCCTGAACTGCTGATGTGTTTTTCCAGCCACTCTAACTAGTGATATCATAAAGAAGCTCCGGGCAATGTTTTTTTTTTTTTTACTGTTTGAGATGTATCATAACTGTATACTGCAATTCTATGAACATATGTATTCACTTTATTTTAGACAGCAAGACCCATCCAGATATTCTTTAACCACATGTTAGCATAGAAGGTTTGTGAGCCATTGAGGCTAAATTTAAACGCCAGATAATACCTTAGAAAATATGTCAAGGGTTGCTCATATAGCTGTTCAGTTGTCTGCCCAATGTCCAGTAGCAGCTTACTAAATGTTAAGAAACTGTACAAACCCGTGTTATGAGAGGCTAAAGTAAGGTGCTTATTTGTCCCAGTTCCCAATGAGAGCAAAATTAAAATAGAATTCAGTTGTGGCATGTTGGCTACATAAACAGCTTTCTTTTGCAATATGTTATTTACCAAATACGTTCATCACCTACTATTCTCACTGTTGAAAAGGGGGCAGATGTGTCCTGTGAGCTTATCCAGTCAAATGGTAATACCAATAATTCCCACCATATGAGTCGCAGTTCACCCTGGGTCAACGTACAGATGAAAGCATGCCAAACCCCCCTCCCCCCATACCCGTTAGTGCCACTGCTGCAAGAAATAACAGTAGCATCCAGACCGCGCCCTGCATCTGAGGAGTTGATGAAATGGAAAGTTTTTTTTTTTTTTACTATTTTGTATATTTATTTTCTTAGTTAATTATGTATCAGTGTTAATCACACATGAAACAAACCTCTGTAAAACAATCAATCACTGAACCAAAGAACACAACAATTAGGTTCAAATGGGCAATTCCACAAAATTTAAATATGCCAATTAAAATCACACAGGGCACAGCACTGTAGCAACCAGCTAAAAGGCTTGTCCATTGTGTTTTTCTTCAGAAGCTCTCATGTCATGAATTTGATTGTGTTAACAAAGAGGTTCTTATCCACTCTATGCTTGACCCTCTTCTTTCCCCTTACTTAACATTCTCTTATGGGTCTTTCTAAATAACACATCCTATGTTACAGATCAGGAAAACCCCACCACGCATGTGCGAATCCACCCCAGAGACATTACAGCTCACGAAAAGGCAAGCAGCACAGGCCTTGAACCTCCCCAACCTCCACACACCAAAAACCAAGGCTGCACCAACAGACAAGCACTCTCCATCTGCACTGCGGCACAACAACAATGATGTGCCCACAGAACCCCTCGCACAACCTCTGTATCCCTTCTGCTCCCCTTTTTTTTTTCTTTTCCTTCCCTTTCTTCTTCCTTTCCATCAGCTGGAAATGACCCTCCAGTGCTGCCAACAACCAAAAACTCTAGCACATCCAACACCAAAGCGAAACCCAAGCTAGCATGGCCTCCAAAACCGAGCACTGAACCATGACACTGAGACAATCACCCCTCCACTGAAACAACCACGCAAAATTCCACCAACAAATTCCCCCACACCGCCCTAGGCCCAAAAAAGCCATTCGAGGATGACACCATCCATGCTGGTCAACACAAACTGAACCATATACAACCACATGTGCAAACAATAAAATAAAAAGAAGTAAGCAAAGACATGAACACCAGCCAGTGCCCTGGGCTATGATCACCATACACCCCGTGTCAAAGAAGAGGACCCAAGCTGAAAACTTTGCATGTCCAACACTCCACGCCATCTCCTTTTTTTTTTTTTTTCGAATGTAGGTCACAACTGACAAACCACAAAGACCAATCAAGCTGGCATCCTTGCAGAAAACCATCCCTAGACAACAACAGAGACATATGGAACAACCCACATTCCATAAATTCAGCCACACAGTACAAATAATTATTGCAAAAATAGTTGTGCCTAGGGAAGTGAAGGTGTTGGGTTGGGGTAATTACATTCAGTGTGTAATCATTCATTTAGTAGAAGGTTTCTCATATCAAGCATGATAAATAGTGGTATCATGGTGAGTAACAACTCTTCTTTCCAATAAATGTATGACATGTTCATAACAGTAACTAAATAACTCAGTGAGTGATAATCCTTCTTCGTATGAATTTATGTTACACTTCTGAAAGCTACTAGAAACTCTGGTTCTTACATTCATGCAGCCGTGCCTGTCAACATTAAACCATCCCAGACTTGCAGCTTGCAAGATTCTAAATAATATACATATTATGCAGTTTAGAGATGGAGATGTTAGTGTGGCTGTTTAACTGTTCAATCTAGTTCAATTACCCTCTCATCGTCTCTCTCCTCTCTTTTCTCTTTTCTCCATAAAACGAGAAGCCTCAAGTAGATGGTGCATGCGCGCCATCCCCACCACCACAAGTATGCACCCCAAGCCCAAGAAAGCAGCAACGGACATCCCTGAAGGGCCAACACAGTGCCAGAGGAAACCTTCCACCACGAAAACACAGAGGTGAAAACCAAACAATGCAGAGCAACAACAAAACTGAGCTCCCAAGACCCCAGAACCAGGACCAATTCACCGGCCGCTCACACCAGGCCAGCAAGCCAAACAAACCCAAGACACCAAAGCCTCTGCCATCAGCGGCAGCAAGTCAGCGACTCCCACCCATGACAGATCTGCACCTGCATCATTCCCGACAGACAGCCCTGCAACATCACCCCAGCCAAACTACAAACAACAGAATGGCCAAAACCATGGCACAAAACTGTCCCTCCCCACCAATCTGCATCCCTGAAAAGGACACCAGACAACCCCCAAACAAACAAACACCACCAGCAACAGCCCCTGCCACTGAGCACCACTCACCTCCTCCACAGTCATTACTCCAAGGCCCACCTGACCACCATAGGTCATCATGGACGAAAACCTGCTGTAGCAAGTTCACACCAAAATGGGATTGCTTACTCATCAACACTTGTCTAAATGTCTTAAGCCCCTCCCTACCCTTATCTCATTTCCTCCCAATCTTCCCTGCCTCCACTTAACCCTTTCAGCTCCCCAACCCACTTAACACCTACTAATATCAGTCTAACCCCTCATGAAAATGTCCCAGGACAACTTGGTTTGTTACCAAACTTTATTTATATATTCCGCATTCCAAAAGACAAATGGGCCTCCTTGAAATTGATTATATGTATAGATTTGCAATTGTGGGACTCCACACATATCTACCGACCTCACAAGACCCAAACGTAGTGAAAGTTTTAAAACATGAGGAGTATAAAATCTAAGATTGACTTCTCTGCTTAATCTAGCAAAGCTTATTGGTGTCAAGCAGGAATGGAAATCAAACCAGAAGTAGATACAAATCAGGCAGCAACTGAATGTACCAAAAACAAAAAAAAAAGAATAGAAGGTGAAGGATCAGATGAGAAGGCAGGAAATGTGGAAAAAGCATAAATATAGTTGCAAGTATAGAAAACTTCTGGAAGAACCTCATGTTGATCAGGAATGAACACAGGAATGGCTAAGGAGAGGCGAATTCAAACCAAGAGATGACAGATTAATATTGGCAGCCCAAGATAGTGGGCTGCGTACATGTTGGTTTAGAAAGTCCATTGAGCATGTGGGAGAAACAGACAAATGTTGGTTTTGTAAAACCAAATTGGAAACAGTTGCACACCTCATTGTTGGTTGTGACATACTAATGACAGAAGGACTGTATACTGAAAGGAATAATAATGTAGCAAGACTGTTGCACTGGGGATTGTGCAAACACTACGGTATTGAAGGTGCAAAAAAAAAAAAAACACTGGAAACATGAACCACAAAGCATCACAGAAAAAGAAGAAGATTACATCACTTGGGATCATCCATTACCAACAATTCAAAAGATAGATGCTAGAAAAACAGATACATTGGTCCAAGAAAAGAAGACAAGAATAGCACTGATTATTGAAATTGCCACACACAGTGACTACATAGTCTTGCGTACAGAGGGACACAAAGTCATAAAATATCAGGATCTGAAGACAGAAATGAGATTACAATATTTTGTATGTCAGCAGCAAATAAATAAGGGACAATATGAGAAAAGAAAAATGCTGGGAATGTAAGAGAGGTGTAATATTATGTACTGCATTTCCTGTTTAATGTAATCAGGTACTGGAACAAGGCAGACCTTAAAACATCTAGCTTCATAATGTAGTTCCTTTCGAGGAGTGGCCCAAGGTTCAGTACTTGGCTCTAACCTTTGCTCACTGTTCATCAATGATATTACTGAGGAACAACCAACATTGGATCTCACTTTATATGCAGACAACATACAGCTTCTAGAAGCCAACAAATCACATAATGACATACAATCACAACTACAAATGCATTTCTCTGCATTCTACCAGTAGTCATCCACAAGTAAACTTTTATTGAATCCAAAAAAAAATAAATAAATGTAATGTTATTTTCATCATCCCAAAAAGCACTCAACACACTTCCTATATTAATTAAAGGAATAGAGGAAACACCATCCTTAAAGTCCCTGAATGCAAATTCTTAGACTTAACACTATGTTCATCTTTCAGTTTCTCATCCCATAAAGATAGTTTAAATAGAACAATTCTATGTCAGCTACGGCCGTGCTTCATGATCTCTTCCCTCCTAATTCCATCACCCAAATCCATCGTTGCATTCTTACGTAAACCTGAGTACACACTACCCTTAGTAGTGCCCTTGTCTCACCCTGTAACACTCAGAAAATTCTGATTCCTTTAAATTACATTTTCAAATTTGCATTACTAACTGGCCCCCATACACATCATTGCAATCTCATTAAAAAATTACATTGGCTATTTGTTATGCATGGAGCTCCTTTTCTGTTTGCCTGCTTACTATTCAAAGTACTAAAACTAAGCCACTGTCCTCCTGTAACAAGAAAATTACCAATCTGAGAACAAATCTACTGTTTAAGAAATAACCTAACTTATGAAATTATACTTATCATGCGACCATTCATAACTGCAACTGGGAAAAAAGCTTTCTCTTAGCTAAGACCTGTCATCTGGAATCATCTTTCTAAGGTCAAATCACTATTGGCATTATAAGAATTAAAAAATAATCACTTTATAAACATCTAAGCACTGAAGCCATTTGCAAGTGCTACAGAGACAATGATTAACTTTATACTAAACAGTGTCAATGATAAACTTACAATAAATGTAAACAGTGTGCATTATGCTTATCTTCCAATGTCTTACTACTGCTAATGTTTTATTGTATAATTTTTCTCACAATGTACAATATTATTATTGCTGCTGTTTTATAATATCTATCTCTGTATTGTTTTATGGTCTACTCTTTGAGCTCAAGCGATGGCTGAAATGGGGCAGTTGACCAGATCACTTACCATGTCAACAAATAGTAAATAAAAATGAATAAAAAATAGATAAGGGCAGTATATGGCTCTGCCTGCTTTCTTGATAATGTAGGACTGCATCTTTTTTTAAGTAAATATGTGCGACTCTCTTCACCTTTTATATAACATAGCAACCTACTGCACCATAATTAATGATAGAGCAGCTCACTGGAAATTCACTTTTCAGTGTTAACCAATACGGGTTGCCCATCTTAGCGTGACAATGAAAAGGCATCAGACCAGCTAAACTAGGTACAGAAAAAGGCAATGATCTTTAATTAGTCTCATCACATAATAACCGCATGCTTTTCTTCCATGATCTTCCTTTTAAATATAATCTCGATTTCCACCCTTTTGGTCCCTGCTTTATAGATCAAGCTTTTTTCTTTAAATGTCACCTTTTGAGTAACTCTTTTTTTTATGCAAGCACATAGCACAATCTGCCACTGCATTAATATTTTTCTGATACTTATTTCATGATGCAGCTATACGCTATGTAACCCACCCAGTGTAAGCAGCATTTTTATCTCTGCTCCCTCGTGTCTTTTCCATAGTCAGCTGTCCCCCACATAACCAGATACTGTAAAGGCTCACCACCTTGGCAATGGCTTTTCTCTTTATGTAACTCTACTTAGGTACTCACATTCTAGCCATAATTCCCTACGCAAGTTAATTACTAGGAAACTGCTTAAAGCTCATGCCACCTTTCTCATCCTACAGGTTCCAGAAATCCTTGAACTCATATTTTTCCAAATTCTTTCAGGACTGAGGAGAAGAAAATTAATTTATTTCTAGATATGCTCCACAAGTAGTATACCTAACTTCTTTATCAAATGTTGTATGAAATATTGGCCATTCTAATTTCTTTTTGCACATTATCAACCTCATCATTATTTTGCAAGCTATGCCTATGTAGCTCTTGACAGTGCTTTACATCCTAGCACTGACCTCTGAGGCAATATTACACAGCATGATACATTGTAAAACGATGAGAAATCTCATACTCTGTACACTTCTACTCATTTTCACCCTGGCCCATCAAAATAAAAAAATAAAAACAATCCAGGCTTGTTGCATCAATGCATTTAATGTCAAAGAAGGGTGATTTCTACAAACCAGAATATGTCGAGCAAAGTCTACAACCTGTGGTATGATCACTGATCTAATTAAACAATAACCGATGATGTGGTGTGGCATATTGAAGATTTACCCATGGTTGTCATGGTTTAATCATGAGGGCGAAGCTCAAGTAATTAAATAAAGCCAACCTTGGGTAAATTTCAATATACCACAACCATGGAGCCAGTTATTGCTATTATACAATGATATTATTTAAGCAAAAAAGTACTTACTTTTCTTAAATAATGTCTTTGTATAACGGCGCATTACTGTTCTTCCACATGTGGTGGTATACTGCTTCCTTGTGTTGATGTACTCTGCATACGTGTGGGACTTGAGTTACTATGCATACCCAGTACATAAATGCTTTGAAACAGAAGCAACGGAGAAAAAAACGTCTCTGTTGCTCCGCTTCTTTCTTTTTTTTTTATTATTTATTAAAAAAGAAAAGGTTTTGGACACTTTATACCAACCGAAAAAGTCCGGGCGACCAGACCTTTTTCCGTTTATATATTGTGGGATTTACAATGGGAACGCTGGCCAAACAGTGTACACATTTTGGAATATTAATGGGGGTCATTGTATAATTATGCTTATTCTTCCAGAAAATTGATGTTGGTAGTATTCATGTGACTACATGCAAGGTGCATTTCAGAGGCATATATCATGCTTACGTGCAGCAATTAGAAAGTGATTCAGAAAGTGGCATGCCAAATCAATTAATGTTTGAATGCATCAATTTCAACTGATTGGAAATGATAATTCAATCAAAATTACCAGGAAACTTTACAGTATTCAACCTAAGTTGCCAGTTCATTTCCTTAAGTTCTAATAAGCATTTTACATCATCACATTGCAAGGAAAAATAGGCACAGTCAATTACCGTAAAAGAAAATTTTCTGAAATTCAGAACAATTCAAAGTACAATGGTGCAAAACATTTTCCAATTTAGCTTTCTTAGTGTTAAGTGTTCACTAATACACTTTCTAGGACATCTAATTATTTTGCCAACATAAACACATTTACAAGATCAGCATGTTGTTAAGTAAACAATTGTAGTAGATATACACAAAAACTTTCCTCTTGGATAAATAGCCCATGCATATTCTTTACTAACATAATATTACACCTAACATAATATTACCCCTATCAATATACCTACAGTAATGGCAAAACCACAAGGGCAAGTGCAATTAGGCCATGCCAGAGGTTGAACAACTGAACTAGTCCGTTATTTTAAAATCTGAGGTTAATACAGGAGTAGAAATGACACAAGACACCAAGGCTCAAACTTAACAATTTATTAAGCAAAACTTTTCTAAATAAACAGTAAAGCTAATACTAGATAAACAGAAATTCTAATAGATCATGTACTTACAAACATATGCATAAACAAAATCATCTTTGCCACTGATAGAGAAACTTCAAATCCTATCCAGTGCAGCTATCTGTTCAGTCAAAGCAAGGCCGACACTGGCGAAATGTCTCTAAGCTCAGTTCAGGCTGGTGCTGTGATCAAATCCGGATGATGATTTCCATTTTAGCCTTTGAGCTTTTATAGTCTTTTTGAGTTGATAGAATATTGTAGGAAAATCTGACATTACAAGCTCATCATGAGTTGATGGAATATTTTAGAAAATTACAGATCATTTCCTAAGTTGTAAACAAGTCTCGTAATGTCTGGTCTTGTGCCCTACTTCCCTTTTTCAAAGAACAGTTAGCTCACAATCTTGTGATATAGTTCCTCTTTGAAATCCCCACATTCTGGTAAACATCTTTTAAGCTGGTAAACAACTTATAGGTTAACAAAAGTTCAGTAATACCAGTAATCAGTGAGCAAGGCCTGCTCTTAAGCATATTGTATTGTTACAATATTAGCAGCATATAGTGAGGTAGTGGTATATCAAGAACTAGCAATAATCAATCTAGCAATAATTAAACATACACAGTGATATGTGGCTCGAGGTATAGCAAAAATTGGTAGACTGTGTGGATCCGTCACAACAACCTAATAAAATGTACTGTCATTGTGCAGCAATTGCTTTATACTCTTAGATTTTTTTATAAGCACATAAGGGATTATCTCCCATTATAGCACCAAAATCACTGTTTTAACATGTTCCTGTTATTAATAATATGCTCTTAACAGCTACATTGTCTGCACTGTAATTTAACAGAAAATAATTTGTTCTGTCCTGAACTTGATTGGCATTATTTCTGCTAATAAGGTTAACTTTGCTAAAACACTCATGATCATTACCACCCAATAGGGGGGCAAACCTCCATTTTATTTGAGAAATCACAAGATATAATGTGTTATCTAAAAAACTTTTAAAGTACCTACAATACTTAAATAAACTTAGCAAAAATGTTGTTAATCAGATGTCTTAAGACTTGAAGCCCTGATAAACTGACCTTTAGCACTGTCCATCTTCAGAAATAAAAAGGGCGATTGCAGTTGTAATGCAAAAGGATCTGTCGGTTTATCCATAAACCACATTTTCTAAACCCATATAATTAAGACTATATGGCTGACAATGCAGTTACTCAAAAAATTAACATAAAACCACACAACACCCACCAACAACACAAACAATGTTTTTGCAGGGGGCTGCATCCCCCATACCCCATGGTAATTATTTATTCCAACTTCAACATCACACATCAATGGGGAAAAGGGCAAATTCACTCATCCTTTCTGTGTCATAATCTCAATCAATGGTTCAATGAACCAAACTGTCAATTAAATAGTCTCAACCATATGGGTTTCAACAATTTGTTCCTTTGACAAATTGAGACAGACCCATGCAAAAATGTGTTAGGAAATATCTCCTTGCTATACATCCTTAAATCAAAATGTTTACCTGTTTTTTTTTTTATAACAGTGACAGCTACATAAGCAATCTTATTAGCATCCCAATTAAAAGCAACATTTAAAAAATCCATTCTACTGTAACATTGGGGGTAATTATGACCCCAAGCTGTGCCAGTATAATGATGAATGAGGGCAGCAAGAGTTTATTTATTGTTCTGATTCTTCTAAGTACAAACATTGTTATTGTCGCTATATTGATAATTTATTTTTATGTGTCTAGGTGGTGTGAATAATTTGAATAATTATTTTATTTTTTTAGATAGTACAATGCATTTTTTTTTAATTTACAACATTTTTGTTTGACTTTCTAACATTGTGGTTTCCAGACAGAATTTTTGATTACTGATTCAGAAAGTATTATACCAATAATGGAATAATAAGATGCAAATGGGAAAATGTGTTAAAAATCTGTGACGTATGCAAATGATGTTCCCGTCCCAACTTTTACAATTCACATTTGCATTTTGACTTGCTGCTTTGCTAGGCAAAGATGGAGCATAGAAAACCATTTAGCTCCTTTTCTAATCAAAGGAAGTTGGCAGAGATACTTGGTTTTGATGCAAACCTTGTTGTTTTGTACTTTCAGCTGCTTGTCTTTCCCATATTGAAACCCAGAGCACTGTCTGGCATTTGCTGGCCTAGGCGTATGTGCTATAGCCAGAGAAAAATTCATGTAAATTTTGCTTTTCATGAGTTATTGGATAGATGCAGATATGTAATATAGTGACCAGAACTGTCTTCTCAGACAGATGAAGTAAATACAGAATTGTATCACTTGCAATGCATTCCATAACAATTAATAAGGAGAGATCCTTAGTCTAAAAAACAAGTATATATAATTACTTTAACAGTGAAAAATCTCATGATAAATAGTAGTAGTAACATCTATGTGGGTTGTCATCTCAAAATGTTAGAATATAGAGGCACTTCATGGTGGGAGGTGCTCAGTCTATCACCAAATCAGCTTTCAACAGAGAAGCTGCAAAGGATTAAAAAAAGATTACTAATTTTACCAATATTTTCAATGTTTGAAGATCAATATAAATTAAATGAGAAGCTGGAAGAAATAAATTATCAGGGACAGAAATATTGGTATAAAAGAAACTTTAGAGGCTGTCTAGGTATACAGTCCAGAGATAAAGTATGAACTGAAGGTGATGGGAAAATGCATAGCCTAAAGATCATATGTTCATCACAGGGAAGGTGAAAAGCTATATAGGATGAATCTCAACTGTATGTATAAGACAACTGCACTGAAATAAAAGGTCTGAGAGGTAGATGGACCACAGGTGTCACACCCAGCAATGGCTAAGAAAATACCAGCTGTGGAAGCCATAAAATTCAAAAGATCAAATGGGAGCTCAAGGTATATCTCCAAATAATGTTGTACTATAGCAAGACATGCTTAAAAAGGGAGCGAAGATATAAAGTGCAAATAGCCTTCTCAAATGTATTCTTTAAGTGACCATTGAATGAACCACGCCACTACATGGACTGCTCAAAATATACAAACAGTATCAAGGACTGAAGAGTCACATTTATTTAAAATGCATCAGAATATAAGTAAAAGTATATAAATATTTTTGCTCTATTTTTCACTCCTGTCTTACCCTGAACATCTTGGTCTCCATAATTGCTTCCTTATTGCCTCATTCACCTCATTCATTCAGTAAATCATCTTTGTGTGCATGATTTAAAACTGTATCATTCATCAGACATGCTGAAAGCACAACTGGATTTGGTTACAACTTTATAAGACGATATAAGAATGTCATTTGGTCTTGACAAATGTGCAAAAGCAGCATTGAAAGCAGGAAAACTGCAGCAGCAGGAAAATATGTCTGGGACAGGAATGTGATATAAAGGAACTTGAGCAGGAATATATAAATATTTTGGAACTGATGAAGGATTAACAATAAAACATGAGCAAATGTGAACAAAACTCAGTAAGGAATATGTCAAAAGATTATAATTACTAATAAAAAACACCATGATATCTACAAACAAAGTCCAAGCTATAAACCAATTTGCCCTTTCTGCTCTAACTTACAGTTTTTGGGTAACTGACTAGCCCCAAATGGTATTAGATTAGTTGGACAGAAAAAAAAGAAAACTACTTCACACTTATCAAATGTTATATAAAAATCAGTGTGTACCAAGATTAGAAATGACTTATTCTGAAGGAGGTATGGGCCTCCTCCAAATTGACTACATGTATAGATCTACAGGACTGCATACATATCTGCTGACCTCACCGGTTACAAGCTTAGTGAAAGTTTTAAAAAATGAAGAGAACAAATCTAAGGTGACTTCCCTGCTTATTTTAGCAGACACATTTTGGTGTCAAGCGGGAATGGAAATCAAACCAGAAGTAGACAAAAATCAAGCAGCAACTGAATGTGCCAAAAACAAAATCAATAATGTAATGGGGAAGGATCAGATGAGAAGGCAAGAAATGTGGAAAAGGCATAAATACAGCTGCAAGCACAGGAAACTCCTGGAACAACCTCATATTGATCAGGATCTGATGCAGGAATGGTTAAGGAGAGGTAAATTTAAACAACAAGATGGAAGGTTAATATTAGCAGAACAGGATGGTGGACAATGTGCATGTTGGTTTACAATGTCCATTGAACATGTGGGACAAATACAGGTTCTGTAAAAGAGAACTGGAAACAGCCACACATTTTTTTGTTGTGAGTGATGCACTAATGGCAGAGGGCCTGCATTCTGAAAGGCACAGGAATGTGGCAAGACCGTTGTACTGCAGATTGTGCAAAAATTAAAACATTGAAGTACCTGTGAAGCATTGGTAACATGAACCACAAAGCATTATAGAGAATGATGAAATTTATATCACATGGAATCTCCCATTACAACAGTTAAAAAACAATAAATGTGAAAAAAACAGATAAAATAGTCCATGAAAAGAAGAGAAAAGTATCATTGATCATTGAAACTGCTACACAAGGTGACTACAGTGTCTTACATACAGAGAGACACAAAGTAATAAAATACCAGGATTTACAGGCAGACACAAGGACAATGTGGAAGGCGGATACCCAGACAATCCCAATAGTAGTAGTATCAATGGGTCTTATAAAAAAAAAAAAGACATTCTTACTTAGATATGCTATGAATACATGTAATTCCATATGATTTGCAGAAGGGGTCAATTTTGGACACATTGCAGGTGCTGCAAAAGCCACTTTTGGATAACATCAAAGACTGAAACAATATTAACTTCATGAACGTTAATCATCCTTTGATGTAGGAATGGGGTCCATTCCCGTCATCATATTAGAAACCCAAAAGACTCAGAGAAATTTCACTGGAGACAAGTGTACTGGGACCTGGACCATCATTCACAAATAGGAATAGGCATTTCTTTTAAAAAGAAAATAGTATGTAATAGATAGCTTAAGTGAATTGGAAATAAGCATTGTAACGTAATATGTAATGTGTGTGTGTGTGTGTGTGTGTGTGTGTGTGTGTGTGTGTGTGTGTGTGTGTGTGTGTGCGTGTGTGTGCGCGTGTGTCACAATTACTTATGTGCCATTAACTTGGGGATAATTTTCCAACTGCCACTTTCTTGTAATTGCTTGTGCACTTGTTCAAATTATATAACTCTCTAAAAAACCCTCTTCAAACCATAAATTTCCTACACAGTCTCCAAGTGTAGCTTCAAATTTCAATTCCTGGCCTTAATTGCTTCCTAACCTTATATTCCCTGAAAGATTCCTAAAACTGAATTCCCAGACCACTCTTTAACTCAAAATTCAATTATTGCTCTTTAAGTCTAAAGTTACTGATTGCTCCCTAAAACTGATTTGATACCAAACATTCCCTGTTGCTCCCTAACCCTAATCCAAAACCCCACTTCCTAAACCTAACTCTAGGTCCCCCATTTGCCCCTAAACGTAACCAGTAAACTTTCACTCATTCCTTTCTCTCAACTACTTCACTTATCTTACTGGAACTCATCTATGTGTAAGAGTACCAGTTCCACTCTCTCCCACACTCCATGGCTGCTGTGTCTTGCCCAAACACATGAGTGTGAGTGATAGCTCATGTGAGCTGCCTCACATATGCATTCACAGCTGTTAGACTGTGGGCTAGAAGCAGGCAGCTGTGAGACTGTGATTTGTGAGTAGCCTAGACAGGACTTGGGCAGTTAAAGAGTGTATGTATATATATATATATATATATATATAAATATATATATATATATATATATATATATATATATATATATATATATATATATGTATACATTTGCATTTATATATATATATATATATATATATATATATATATATATATATATATGTATATATATATATATATATATATATATATATATATATATATATATATATATATGTATACGTTTACATTGATTTACCTAAATTGCAATTGGTCAGATCCACAGCCTGAAATATTAACATTGAAAATGCCAAATACCAATAAGTCTGAGTACAAAGCAGGCTAGCAAGTACGGTAGATGCACGGATAAACCAACCTTGATTGAGAGCAAAAAGAATCCAGCACCCTGAGCATAAGTGGCAAACAAAAAGTTTATTGTAAACCAAACCGGTTTCAGCAACTAGCTTTTTTCAGTGGCTGATTTTACAACATCACAATGAGTCATATATATAGGAAATACAAACTAGGTGACCTGACATCCCTTCCTGTATTTTCACAATATAGCCACAAAACATAAAAAGTGAAAAATAAATTAATATTTGACAGTGAAGGTTTCCCAAAAATAGAATATTGGTTGTGTTTAAAAAAATATATAATTTAACTACAACCGTCCATGAAAAAATATCCATGAAAAAATAATGTAAAATACCATATAAATGCTGGTAAATGTAATAACAAGCATTCAAAAAATATTAATAATTATTGACCAAGAAAATGACCAACAAATCTATAAACACGGAATCAATATTAATATAATATAATAAATGACACTGAATGAATCATTATAGTTTATCATTGAGACCTGGTGGGAATAAGCCACCTAATTTCACTATCCATTTGGTCTCTTTGTTATCCAATATTTTGTGCCATCCTGTTTTATAAATTCTGTTGCCAACAATTCTGTCAATACAAACAAAGGAAAAATGGGCTGTTTTGTGTATAATGGAATGTTTAAATAATGCATTAGTTTGCCTGGCATTTCTGATATCCCCCAAATGTTCAGAAATACGGATACGAAACTGTCTGGATGTTTGCCAATATAGAAGGCCCTGCATGTGCACGTAGCTAAATAGATCACCCAGTCCGTGCTGCAAATGGCAAAATGTTTGATGTCATAAATCTTACCTGTGTTTTTGATAGTGAATTCTTTGGTTGTAAAAACAAATTTGCAAAAGGCACAAAGACCACAAGGGTGACAACCTATTAATGTATCCCCTAAAATGGTGGTTTGAATCTTGGAAGCTTCCAAGGGAGTGATTTTTTTGAAATGCGAAAAATATGATCCCAGAGTTTTACCTTTCCTGTAAGAGAAGAGGCGTCTATCATCTAGCCATTTTGCTAGATGTTTATTGTTAGTTAGTATGTTTCAGTGATGATTTATTATATCTTGTAGTTGATAGGTGTTTCTGCCAAAAGTGGTAAACTAATCTAGGTTTCTGATCAAGCGATTGAACAGCCTTAGGTTTGTAGCATAACAGGGAATCCCTAGACAGGTTGGCAGTCATGCCAACTGCTGAATGAATGTCTGAAATGTGATAACCCCTCTGTGTAAATCTATTGTAAAGATCATCCTGACAACATTTAAGATCATGGTTCGATGAACAAATTCTCTTAATCCTGATGAACTGTGATTTGGGAATGTTCTTGATGATGTGTTTGGGATGTAAACTGGAAGCATGTAGTAGACTGTTGTATTGTGGATGTTTCCTATGTAATGTGGTACATAGTGTATTGTCTACTTCTCGGGAAATATGTACATCCAAAAAATCCATTTCTTTTGTATCAAAATTAACTGTAAATTTAACACCCCATTTATTGCTGTTAAGATATTCAACAAATTCTTGGAGATACTCAATACCTCCTTTCCAAACCAGCCGGCAATCGTCAAGATAGCGTCTCCAGATGTCCATGTCTGGCAGATATAGGTTGTGCAATTCGTTGTATATGATTTAATCTTCCACATATCCCATGAAGAGATCTGCATAAATGGGTGCGAAAGACGCACCCATTGCAGTACCCTGTATCTGCCAGTAGCAATTGCCTTTGAAATAGAACACGTTTTTGGTAAGGACATGTTCCTCCATGCAAATCAATAGGGTGTTAAATCCAGGACTATAAATGTTAATCCTTTGTAGCCAATATTCTAGAGCTGTTAACCCTGCCCAATGTGGTATACTGGTGTATAATGATGTAACATCTAAAGTGCACATCATCCAGTGCTCTTCGAGCTGGGATTCAGAAACAATCTGAAGAAACTCTGTGGTATCCTGTAATCTGGCCCTAATATACCGTAAAAAAGGTTTGAGATATTGAGTCAGAAAAGCAGACAGAGGTTCCGTCAGTGAACCAATACCTGATACTATGGGTCTCCCTGGAGGTGTAGAATATGATTTATGAATTTTGGGGAGTAAATACAGGTATTGCTTGGCTGGATCCTGGACAGTAAGATGAAATTTAGATTTAGTACTGATGATGCCTTCATCAACTGCGAGTTGCAAAAAATCATCAATTTCTTTTTTGAAATTGGGCGTGGGGTCAATGGGCATCTGTAAATAATGCTGAGTGTTGGACACTTGTCTTAATCCTTCAGCCCAGTAATAACTGGAGTTCATCACCACAATGGCCCCACCCTTGTCCGCAGGAAGAATAGTTATATCAGTATTGTTTTTCAGATTTGTAAGAGCCTGTTGTTCATTGATGTTTAGATTGTTTCTGATAATATATCCAGTACCTAACTGCTGATGTAAATCCTCTATAACTGCATTCTGAAATATAGCTACGTGTTTGTCAATCGGAGGACTAAACTTGGATGGTAGAAATTTAAATTCAGTAGATCTTTGAGTAGAATCATGCTCATCAAAAAGGATTTTTAGATTTAACTTTCTGCAGAAATTCATAACATCAAATACAAAAGTACTTTCATCAACCAAAAAGCCAGGAATAAAACCAAGTCCTTTATTTAACAATTGTTCTTCCATTGGTGTTAATACATGATCAGAAATGTTATGCACATTTAAAGTATTGGTATTCATTTGACTATTGACAAAAACAGTTCTTCCAATGTTTTTATGCTTGAGTCCTCCCCTGTGTCTACGCCTAATGGGTGACCCATGTTTTGTACTCTTTTGGGAGTGGGTGAGTCTGACAGTTGAATGGATTTAGTGTCCGTGGTGGACGATTCATCCCCAGAACTCCTACTGGGTGATGTACCCCTCTTAAGAATGGATCTGGGCCGTTTTTTACGTGTATATGTGAAATTCTTTGTACCCTCTGCAAATCGTACCCCTTTATGAAGCTCAAAGGGTTTACCCCTTTGATAATCCTCCATATCTCTTGAAAATTTTTTAAGTTTCTTTTCTTTAAGAATCTTTTCAGAGGCCGACAATTCTCTGGATAGTTTGTTCAACAATCCAGAAAAGTCGGGTTGACTCTCATATGATTTTAACTCCTCACTCAATTTTTGCACATCATAGATATTGGCTTGAATCGTTCTATCATATAAGAAGAAAGGATGTTAACAAACATCATAGCCAAATCTTGTTGTGCAGCATTCCACTCTTTGATAAGTATCTCATCTGGTTTGCCAACCAATGGTTGCACCTTGGTTCTAAGCCCTCTAGGGGCAATATTTTGATGTTTATATGCTGTAAATAATCTGGAATGCCATATATTGGATCGTAATGTTTTAATTTTTTTAGCAAATTCAGTGAATAACATATCACAATCGTCATCTGGACCAGTTATATCATTGGTAGATGATCCCCTGCGGGATTCAATCCCAAAAATATGTATGTCATCTTTATCTGCGCATAGTCCTTGTACCATGTTATTGAGATCCATGACAATAAATTGTGTATGTTAAAGCCAAATGTGATGTGTTCAATATCCTATCCAGAGAAATCCACTTGATCTATATAATATCTATAACAGTCCAACTATTCTCAAAAAATTGTAGACCCCCGAAAAGATTCTACAAGGAAAAGGTCAATAGACTAATCCAAAATTGAGGGGCAGTAATAAAGCAGAGAGACCAAGAAGGCTCACAAAAAAAAACACAAAAATGGTGCAATCTTATGATCAAATTGTATAAGCTCAAATATCCAATACTGAACTGCTTGAGGCCCAATATCATTAGAATCCAAAAACTTAATGTGCTAGGAGTGATGAACATACCAGTCCTGATAGAAAACTGACTTGAATGAATAAACTCTAAAGAGGAGATTCATAGGACAAGAACCAATCTCTTCCTGTAAAGTATGTTTGATAAATAATGCTGTAATAATCAATTCAAGTGTTTAAATGTCATAGACCCATCCGCATAGATGTGGACTGGCTTAAAAACAACATAAAGAAGAGAAAAATGTAATCATACGTCACCATATACAGTCTTCTACTGATTAGTTTATAGAAAATGTAACAATAGTAGAAAAAAACAGGGCTAATAACACTTAGAATGGAAACTACAAAATTCTCCCTGATGTAAAGAGGTCAAAAATGGCCTGTTTGCAGTGATAATATGACCAAATATAAATATGAATCTGATAAATTGTACAATTAAAGATATATGACAACTGGTACAGACTCATAATCCACAACCCATAGGTACACATAATATGGGTTTGCTGACCTTGTTCAATAGGGATGTTTAGAATAAGAAAGGTTGCTGAGCATCCCCAAAAAAATAAATCGATGAGTGTGCCATAAGTTCTGACAGTACATGATTAATAGAATATCTTTCCCATAAAATGTTGTGTCATGGTACACCCCACATTATTGTGCACCATTAAGAGAATACAATGTAGAAACTGAGTATGGAAAAAAACGTCACACCTTACAATCTGCAAATGCCTTGCTAAATTATTTATAAAAAAATGTGATACTAGCCCTAGCAATGATTGTATGTCTCGGTATTGATAGACAAAAATGACAAAAAAGGATAGAACCCACAATCTATGAAACAAATCCAACATATACAAGGGGAATTCGTAATTATCTATTCCTCAATAATATGGCCAGTGCTATTTGCATAAATTAACCTATTCACTAACATGAGAACACTGGATAAAGCATTCATCAAAGCGTAAAATAGAACATGCAAAAATGATAAAATATGAAACTAGGCAAAATTGCATTAATAAAGAACATGGAGGTTAACAAAAATCCCAAATGCAAGACTATAATTTAAACTGCTGCTGGTGAATGAGCTAAGTATTAAATGTTGCAACCAAAACAGGTTAAGGTC
Source organism: Protopterus annectens (assembly GCF_019279795.1). Classification (NCBI taxonomy): domain Eukaryota; kingdom Metazoa; phylum Chordata; order Ceratodontiformes; family Protopteridae; genus Protopterus; species Protopterus annectens. Next base: position 395,708,656 of record NC_056743.1, on the reverse strand, counting down.
CATATAAAATATGTATGTATATGGCATACACCCTTGTACAATGTTAGAGCAGATATCTAAGACCTAATATTAATTTCCGAATGAAACAGACTGTAACACCTCATTCTAACATATGTATTAGAAATGAAATTACTAGTTGTCAAAAAAAGAAAACATTATATGTTGAACAGTACTTGTGTCCTAAATCACACTTAACCGATCGCCAGGAAGCAATAATCCTTAATCCAAGATGAATAGTTAATACATGAATGATAACAACGTGGTATCACACTGCTAGTCCCAAGACTTTTCTTGGCCCTTTCTTGTTAGTTCCATCTCGTAAAACAAGCCTGGCAATGACAGCTAAGCCCAAACACAAAATAGCGTCCAGATGATGCACGAATACTGAAAAACGGTAAATAAACGCAATAAGGTCAGAGATTTTTGATAACTCTGACTCAAAAGTCAATAAACTCTGCCTAACAACATTAAATGTACCTGCAACCAGACTGGGCAACAAATTCCCTCCGAAATAGTTGACGAATGTTAGTAATAAAAAACAGAAGCACCATATATGCACCAAAGTGTTGAATAAATCCAAATGGCAACCAAAACAGGTCAAAACGACTCATTTCCGTGAGAAGCATACACCCTGATGCGAGTCGAATGTTAGTCAGCGAATGGCACTGGTGTAAATCCAAAACTCGGAGAAAAAATCCCCACCACGAACAACAAATCCACTGTCAAACCTGCCACTCCTCAGACACCAACAGCCAGCAAAGAATTCACATGAGGAGAAAGCAGGCTAGCAAGTACGGTAGATGCATGGATAAACCAACCTTGATTGAGAGCAAAAAGAATCCAGCACCCTGAGCATAAGTGGCAAACAAAAAGTTTATTGTAAACCAAACCGGTTTCAGCAACTAGCTTTCTTCAGTGGCTGATTTTACAACATCACAATGAGTCATGTATATAGGAAATACAAACTGGGTGACCTGACATCACTTCCTGTATTTTCACAATATAGCCACAAAACATAAAAAGTGAAAAATAAATTAATATTTGACAGTGAAGGTTTCCCAAAAATAGAATATTGGTTGTGTTTAAAAAAATATATAATTTAACTACAACTGTCCATGAAAAAATATCCATGAAAAAATAATGTAAAATACCATATAAATGCTGGTAAATGTAATAACAAGCATTCAAAAAATTTTAATAATTATTGACCAAGAAAATGACCAACAAATCTATAAACACGGAATCAATATTAATATAATATAATAAATGACACTGAATAAATCATTATAGTTTATCATTGAGACCTGGTGGGAATAAGCCACCAAATTTCACTATCCATTTGGTCTCTTTGTTATCCAATATTTTGTGCCATCCTGTTTTATAAATTCTGTTGCCAACAATTCTGTCAATACAAACAAAGGAAAAATGGGCCGTTTTGTGTATAATGGAATGTTTAAATAATGCATTAGTTTGCCTGGCATTTCTGATATCCCCCAAATGTTCAGAAATACGGATATGAAACTGTCTGGATGTTTGTCCAATATAGAAGGCCCTGCATGTGCACGTGGCTAAATAGATCACCCAGTCCGTGCTGCAATTGGCAAAATGTTTGATGTCATAAATCTTACCTGTGTTTTTGCTAGTGAATTCTTTGGTTGTAAAAACAAATTTGCAAAAGGCACAAAGACCACAAGGGTGACAACCTATTAATTTTTAATTAATTTTTGGTTGATGAAAGTACTTTTGTATTTGATGTTATGAATTTCTGCAGAAAGTTAAATCTAAAAATCTTTTTTAATGAGCAGGATTCTACTCAAAGATCTACTGAATTTAAATTTCTACCATCCAAGTTTAGTCCTCCGACTGACAAACATGTAGCTATATTTCAGAATGCAGTTATAGAGGATTTACATCAGCAGTTAGGTACTGGATATATTATCAGAAACAATCTAAACATCAATGAACAACAGGCTCTTACAAATCTGAAAAACAATACTGATATAACTATTCTTCCTGCAGACAAGGGTGGGACCATTGTGGTGATTAACTCCAGTTATTACTGGTCTGAAGGATTAAGACAAGTGTCTGACACTCAGCATTATTTACAGATGCTCATTGACCCTACGCCCAATTTCAAAAAAGAAATTGATGATTTTTTGCAACTCGCAGTTGATGAAGGCATCATCAGTACTAAATCTAAATTTCATCTTACTGTCCAGGATCCAGCCAAACAATACCTGTATTTACTCCCCAAAATTCATAAATCATATTCTACACCTCCAGGGAGACCCATAGTGTCAAGTATTGGTTCATTGACGGAACCTCTGTCTGCTTTTCTGACTCAATATCTCAAACCTTTGTTACGGTATATTAGGGCCAGATTACAGGATACCACAGAATTTCTTCAGATTGTTTCTGAATCCCAGCTCGAAGAGCACTGGATGATGTGCACTTTAGACGTTACATCATTATACACCAGTATACCACATTGGGCAGGGTTAACAGCTCTTGAATATTGGCTACAAAGGATTAACATTTATAGTCCTGGATTTAACACCCTATTGATTTGCATGGCGGAACACATCCTTACCAAAAACATGTTCTATTTCAAAGGCAATTGCTACTGGCAGATACAGGGTACTGCAATGGGTGCGTCTTTCGCACCCATTTATGCAGATCTCTTCATGGGATATGTGGAAGATTAAATCATATACAATGAATTGCACAACCTATATCTGCCAGACATGGACATCTGGAGACGCTATCTTGACGATTGCCGGCTGGTTTGGAAAGGAGGTATTGAGTATCTCCAAGAATTTGTTGAATATCTTAACAGCAATAAATGGGGTGTTAAATTTACAGTTAATTTTGATACAAAAGAAATGGATTTTTTGGATGTACATCTTTCCCGAGAAGTAGACAATGCACTATGTACCACATTACACAGGAAACATCCACAATACAACAGTCTACTACATGCTTCCAGTTTACATCCCAAACACATCATCAAGAACATTCCCAAATCACAGTTCATCAGGATTAAGAGAATTTGTTCATCGAACCATGATCTTAAATGTTGTCAGGATGATCTTTACAATAGATTTACACAGAGGGGTTATCACATTTCAGACATTCATTCAGCAGTTGGCATGACTGCCAACCTGTCTAGGGATTCCCTGTTATGCTACAAACCTAAGGCTGTTCAATCGCTTGATCAGAAACCTAGATTAGTTTACCACTTTTGGCAGAAACACCTATCAACTACAAGATATAATAAATCATCACTGGAACATGCTAACTAACAATAAACATCTAGCAAAATGGCTAGATGATAGACACCTCTTCTCTTACAGGAAAGGTAAAACTCTGGGATCATATTTTTCGCATTTCAAAAAAATCACTCCCTTGGAAGCTTCCAAGATTCAAACCACCATTTTAGGGGATAAATTAATAGGTTGTCACCCTTGTGGTCATTGTGCCTTTTGCAAATTTGTTTTTACAACCAAAGAATTCACTAGCAAAAACACAGGTAAGATTTATGACATCAAACATTTTGCCAATTGCAGCACGGACTGGGTGATCTATTTAGCTACGTGCACATGCAGGGCCTTCTATATTGGCAAACATCCAGACAGTTTCGTATCCGTATTTCTGAACATTTGGGGGATATCAGAAATGCCAGGCAAACTAATGCATTACTTAAACATTCCATTATACACAAAACGGCCCATTTTTCCTTTGTTTGTATTGATAGAATTGTTGGCAACAGAATTTATAAAACAGGATGGCACAAAATATTGGATAACAAAGAGACCAAATGGATAGTGAAATTAGGTGGCTTATTCCCACCAGGTCTCAATGATAAACTATAATGATTCATTCAGTGTCATTTATTATATTATATTAATATTGATTCCGTGTTTATAGATTTGTTGGTCATTTTCTTGGTCAATAATTATTAATATTTTTTGAATGCTTGTTATTACATTTACCAGCATTTATATGGTATTTTACATTATTTTTTCATGGATATTTTTTCATGGACAGTTGTAGTTAAATTATATATTTTTTTAAACACAACCAATATTCTATTTTTGGGAAACCTTCACTGTCAAATATTAATTTATTTTTCACTTTTTATGTTTTGTGGCTATATTGTGAAAATACAGGAAGTGATGTCAGGTCACCTAGTTTGTATTTCCTATATCTATGACTCACTGTGATGTTGTAAAATCAGCCACTGAAGAAAGCTAGTTGCTGAAACCGGTTTGGTTTACAATAAACTTTTTGTTTGCCACTTATGCTCAGGGTGCTGGATTCTTTTTGCTCTCAACCAATAAGTCTGACTGACAAATCTCACCCCCTTCTCGACCCATGTGAATGCTTTTTCCTAGATCCGGAGTGGTAGCAAGTTTTGAATTTGGTTTTTATTTTGGGCATACCGGAATTCAGCATTTTTAATTTTTATTGAACAGTTGCAACTATGAGATTACTCGACTGAGTACAGTTTGAGTAAATTAATGTAAACCATATATCTGTGTTAATGTATATATATATATATATATATATATATATATATATGGATTCACTTTATAATCCTGAAATCCTGAAATATCGAATTTCAGAATTTCGAGATCATAATAGCCGAAACCTGACAATCCTGAAACCCCAGAAGAGCCAATTTTAAAATTGTGAACACTACACTAACCATACACCACACACACGCACGTACACACAGCTTCCCCCAACACACAAACAATCAAACCTACACTACATACAAGCAGGGGGGCAACCCCCCCTGCACCCCCCATGTGGGAAGCTGCCCTCCCCACACCACCCCTACTTAAATATACTAACTCCACGGTCACAGTACACAGACAAACACACAAAAGCACCACCATACAAGCTACATTCCCCTCGCACACACAGATCACAGTAACCAAACACACTGACACACACTAAAGCCCCTAACCAAAACCCTTAAAATAAATACTTACCTGAACTTCCAGCTATCCCTTTACACAGGGCAGCACCTGAAGTGCTACTTCAAAATCTCCGTACTTCGAGATTTTGAATTTCACACTTCTGGCGTTTCGAACTTTTGAGCTTTCGGCTTTATAAATTTGGTATTTCAGAATTTCAGGATTATAAAGTGTTCCCATATATATTACATATATATATATATATATATATATATATATATATATATATATATATATATATATATATATATATATATATATGTGTATGTATATATATATGTATATATATATATATATATATATATATATATATGTATATATATATATATATATATATATATGTGTGTGTGTGTGTGTGTGTGTGTGTGGATGTGCAGCATCAGTTATATATATTTAACTGATAATGTTACTGACATGAAGCTTATGTCTTGTACTACATGTTTTTTTTTTTTCTTGAGAGTTCATTTTAGACCACTTGGAGGTTAAACCACATCCTTTGTGTCTCTAACTTATTTAGTAGCCTTGCCGGTATCACATGAGGGAACAAAGTAGCAAATGTGGGTGTGTAGTAGTTGTGGGGTAAATTTTTGATATAATAGACTTCAGAAAGTTTTAACCCCATTCCGGTTATTAGTAAAGGTGAAACATATTAAATCAGAGTACAGTATGTCATTCTTTGGGCTAAAAAAGTTATACTATGTCTAGAAAAATCAATTCTAGTCTAGTTGCTCTATTCAGAAATTTTACTTAAGTTGAACTCTGCACATTAACATCAGTTAGACGTCTGCAGTGAATGCTGCCATATAAAATCTGTGTGACATCATAAATGCATTGTAGTTTTATGCATAGTACCTTTAACTGTGATCTTGGCTATTTAAATTCTGAGAAGCTTACAGTGAGAGAATGGTGCAATGGCATGCACACTGATGATTTAGTTAAAAGGTAATGAACACTCATGAGAACAACAGAGTACAGTGACAGATTCTCTGAAATAAAAGACTATCATACTTATGTTTGTCAACCACAACTAAATTAGGAAAAATAGTTTCTTTTGCTGCTCTCTCTTACAAATATATTAATTCAGCTGTAGAACAGAAAAAATACAAATGAAATAGCATAATTTCAAAAGAATAGTTTTTCATGGTAGACTAATCTAATCTCCAAGGAAATTCTGGCATTAGTATTGAAGTTACATGGATATAACAATGTGCTTGGTACTTAAACTAGAAGGATCAGACTATGAAATCGTAGTTTTAAAATTATGAAATAATATAAAACAGCAATGTAAATCAATCAGCATTACACCTAAGAACAAGTTAATAAGTGCTCTCAGATGTCAGGAAGCTGAAATATGGGAAGTAATCTAAAGCAGTTAAAGCATTAGTTGCACATATCCAGAGCACAATAATACTCCAAGAAGAAGAGTTACAGAACCTTTATCAACAGAGAGTTGAGGAATCTGATTATTGTGACAGAGTCACAACTATCCCTATGGGGCAGAAGATGCATGTTAGCAGCCAAGGACACAGACACAGTAAAAGGCATCAGTGGAAATGCTATTCATGCACCTTTGCTTGTTTTGGGACAAGGATGATTTTAGGGCCAGTAGCAAAACCTAGGGATTCAATTTTTTAGAAGTAACGCATGATTCAACAAACTAATTGTGCACTTGAAATGAACAGCTAGAGCACCTGTAATAAAACCATTTCCTATAATGGTAAAAGGGCATAACAGAATTACTATGCTTCATGCAGAGCATGATGTAGGAGCCTTCATGTTTCACAGATTCAAACAACTGGAAGGTTCTATTTTGGCAAGGTTTAAGAAGTTACAGTAGATATGACTCTAAAATCTGCAGTACAAATAACGGTAGCAAATGTAGGAAAACGAAACATCATTGCATGCTTCCAGACTGAGAAAGAAAAAAAAAACAGCATGAGTGTCAGGTTTTAGTTTATTTAAGGATCTTGAAAACTATCTGAAGCTGGGGTTTATGAAAGAATAGTAAAACTGATAACAGAAAGCACAAACTGCCTCCTTCAGCTTATAAAGTTGTTTTCTTGACTGGTTGGACAATAATCTGAAGAATTCAGGAGAGCTGGTAGAGGAAACAATCACAGAGATGATGTTGACCCCAGGTAAAAGTGAGAATTGGAAAATGAGCAGAAAAGAATTAAGGCATAGTGAGATGTAGAGTTTAAAGTAAGAGTAGTGGATAATGCAAATACTTTGGAATAGGGAGTGGAGTGCTTTTATTACAGGTGCTCTAGCTGTTCATTTCAAGTGCACAGTTAATTTGTTGAATCATGTTTTACTTCTAAAAAATTGAATCCCTAGGTTTTCCTACATCTGCTACTGTTATTTGTTTCCTAAACATGCTGCTGAATTTGATTAGAGAAGCAATAGCTCCTGTTGATTCTGGACAATCTTAATTTTGCAGCTTTTATTTCTTTTCCACTTTTTAATTTTAACTCTTTAGACAAATTTTAGTACTGGTAGGATGGGTGGAAAGATTTTTTTCAGTTACCAGACTTTATATCTTTGAACTTGACTTTAAGGGAGAAACATTCTCAGGATACCTTATCACATAGTTTTACCAGAAGTAGATGGACAACTGAATCCCGAATGAAATGGAATATTTTACTTGTGAAGTCTGGGACAGTTTTATGGTAAATGGGATCTAGTCAGTCATGGCCGTGCAAGAATGGAAGGTGGAAAGTTATGGTATCACAGAAAAATAGACCAGTGACAAGAAGTAGTAAGACGTGAAGGTGCTAAGCTGCATTCTGCTTACAAATGATGAAAAAGTGAGAAATGGTAGTCATGGTGTAGCATTCTAAAGGATGGCAAGAAGTATCAGCCCACAGAAGAGGACAGCCACCTAATAAAAGAATGGGGCAAGGAAAGTGGCTGAGTCCGAAACAAGGTAGGCTGCCATGACACTTAAAATTGAGGAAAGGGAAGATGGTGCTCCCTTACAGTTTATAATTCCTCAGACACAACAGAGCTACAGAGAAGGATGAAAGACTGGAGGTAGGAATAAAGAATGGGGTAACAGGAAGAAAATGACTTGAGCTTGACAGGAACAGACTAGGAGAGTACAAGTTCTAGAGTAGAGGGGGACTGGGAATTGAATGAGGGCTGAGACTATGAAGGGTTCAGATAAGTGGATCAGGGATGTACCAGAGATGTTAGAGTTGAAGAGTAGGTCATATCCAAGGCGGAAGGGGGACCATGAATGGCCAGGTTACTTTGCTAACTGTGATTATGCACAGTGTGGATACACTGGCAAATTTGAAGTTGTGGGATTTTAGGACAGTGGACTTTCTTAATGTGAAGGAGAGGGACAGTTGAGTTAGGATGCTAAGATTAAAATGACGGTGGAAAAAAGCTAAGTGAATATATTATGGGTGGACTACTTATTTAAGGCTATGTACAACAGTTTGAGGAAAAAAAAGGCAAAAAGGTTAAAATGAATACGCCTAATAGCACCTACAAGAGGTAGAAAAGAGAAAGTGGGAAGAGCAGAAATCAAAATGCATGGAGTCTAGTAGAAGGACAGCAGAGGTGATGAGTTGAACAAAGGTGCGATTTGAAATTATGTTTGGAGAAAAGACAGGGAAGGGAAAATGGCTTATTTAGTTATGCAACAGGATCTTGAAAGTTAAGAGCAGACCTTCCAGGTTAAAAAATGATAGGAAGGAGATAAAATATATGGAAAATAGCACTTCTGAATAAATATTTTCCTTTAGCTTTCACAAACAAGTAAATTGGGGAACAGAGCAGTGGATGAACATCAGGAAAGAAACTGAAGAATTGTAGAGTGTGTTGATTATCTTAGGGAAAATAAAGCAAACGGACCCAATTTGGCCATTTCCCAAAATCTTCACAGCATCCAGGAAACTAGATACAATGCTGGAAGGTCCCTGGAAAAAACAAGGATTAAGCAGTCCTGTTAGATTAACAGCAGTAGGCCGGGAAATTCATCGAAAGAATCCTGACAGGAAAGACTGGTATAATTCCTGCTGAACAGCAATCAATATGATAGTAATCACTATTGCTTTTTTTGCCCAGAAGAAGCTTTCAGTCAAACCTGATTCAGAAATATGAATGACTTGCAAGTGAACCTTATAGGGGAGTACAAGAAAATATGGCCTACAGGATATTAGTAAGGCCACTGAGTCAGTTCACCATAGGCAGTTAACAGAGAAGCACAAGGATTTCAGAATAAGTCTAAAGCCTAGAAATCATGTTACTTCATGGTTAATGGAAGTACCCAGACAGAAATAGTGAAAGGGACAATGACAGGACAATGGAAAGTAGCTAGTGGGGTATAAAAGGGCTATGTGCTAGATCCAGGGGTCTGCCACAGACTTATTTGAGGGGAGTAGAGAACAGGCTGAGTCTTTTCACTAATGACACAAAACAAAGCTGCAGCAGTAAAAAATATATTAATTTGTCTATTTATTGACATTGGTTATCAGGAAACTCTAACTGGGTAGAAAGGGACAGTTTTCATCTAAGGCTGGTGGAGAAAAACTTTGCAATAATACAAATATTAGAGAGAAATTCAGACATTCACAATAGTGACTTCAGTGAATACAATAGCAAAAATAATTTAATTGCATACAATGCAGCACTGGTAAATACAGTTTAGCAGAAGGTAAATATATGTGCTGTATAGAAGAAATACACAAAAAAAACATAGAACAGGGAAAGAAGAGTAAGGCGACAGTTGAAAAAAGTAGACACTTTTGGTGGGAGATAAGTTAATACAGATAGAAGAGATTATTAGGATAGTTGTGTGAGGATAGAGTTTGAGTTGTTAGTGTGGAGTGAGAATTTTAACCAGGAAAGGAACAAGATCATAGCAAAGACTTAGAGAAGAATTCTTTTAGCATATTTCTTGAAAGTGAACTGGTTTGTAGTACCCTTGATGGGTAACATAACAGTATTCTTGTTTTTGGCAACAGAGTAGGAGTAAAGGCATAGACCATGAGATTAATTTGGTTTGTAAATGAGAACGAGTTGTTGGTCCTCAGAGCTGATAGGTCTTTTTGGGTGTTAACTTAGCAGAATGCTGAGGGTTTATGAATTAATTATGTTATGTGATACAGTGAGGTGTTGGAAAGTTCATGCCATTCTAGGGTTTGCAGTGCTGAACAGTAATCTGATATTAAATTTTGCAGCAGTGGCAAATTTAGCAACTTTGTTATAGCATACCTCATTTAGATTTTAGTGAAGTTTGAAGGTTGGTCAGGATGGGGACACTTTACTCAAGTGATGGGAGCTGTACAGAAGTGATGGGCACTGTAGAGAACTGATGGGCAATGTACAGAATTGATGGACACTGTACAGAACTGATGGGCACTGTACAGAAGTGATGGGTGCTGTACAGAAGTGATGGGCACTGTGCAGAAGTGATGGGCACTGTGCAGATGTGATGGGCACTGTACAGAAGTGATGAGCACTGTACAGATGTGATTGCCACTGTACAGAACTGATGGGCACTGTACAGAAGTGATGGACAGTGTGCAGATGTGATGGGCACTGTACAGAAGTGATGAGCATTGTACAGATGTGACTGACACTGTACAGAACTGATTGACATTGTACAGAACTGATGGGGACTGTACAGAAGTGATGGACACTGTGCAGATGTGATGGGCACTGTACAGAAGTGATGAGCATTGTACAGATGTGACTGACACTGTACAGAACTGATGGACACTGTACAGAAGTGATGGACACTGTGCAGATGTGATGGGCACTATACAGCAGTGATGGAAGAAAGTATGCTGTGACAAGGATGTTTTTTCTGATGTATTAAAGAAATGTTTATGTCTATATAGCATATCCGATTTTTGATTTTTTGTTGATAATATGCTGGATGTGCAAGTCATATTTGAGATGTTGTTTATGTTTTGTGAAAAGAAGATTTTTTTTTTTTTTAGGGTTGAGGAGGTGATTGGCATTATTAAGCCAGGTCCTGAATAAAGTAATTTTTTTTGTGTAATATGTTGGAGTTGGTTAATATTACTAGAAGTGCCAATCCATGTTGAATTGGAAACATATTGCATGTGACAAGCTTCACAGGAGGATGACAGTTGAAGAAACTGAAAGGAAGGGGTCCAAGAATTAAGCCCTGTGGTACAGTAGTGGTACAGGGGAGGGGGAGAGAGCAGTTTGCCATTTTATAGATTTCTGTCTGTTGGATAAATATCTATCAGACCAGTTAAGTTTATAGGGTGACAAACTGATGAATGACAACTGTTATAGAAGTATAGGGTGGGAGACAGTATCAAAGGTCTTGGAAAAGTCAAGGAAAAGTGCAAAGGCTTGTAGACTTTTGTCTCTAAATCTGTGTATTGCATTTGAAAAAGTTAGCAAAGCTAAAGTTGTACTATGGCCTGGCTGAAGGCCATGGTGGGTGGGAGTTAAGAGGTAATTATGGATGAATAATGTGTTGGAGATATTTGTGAATGCATTTCTGTTATATTTTGCAGAGTGGAGAGTGGAAACAGAATGGTCAAAAGTTCGAAACTTTTAAGGAATTCCCACTTTTATAGAGGGTGATGATAAATGCCTTTTTCAGAGGAGAGTAACATGATTCCATGATGGATATATTGGTTAGAATACTCACAGGATAGACTATGGTCCCTGAGGCTTGTTTAAGGTATTCTGTTGTGAATTTATCAGTGGAATTAGTAAAAGGATTTAATTTTGGTAGTATTTTTAGGGTAGAAGTGGAGAGTGGATTTAGGGAGACTTTTATTGATAAGTTGGGGTTTTAGTCTGATTGGTATGAGTGTGATTAGAAGGTCATTGAGTGCATGGGCAGTCTGGAGGATAGGATTTTGAGGTTATAGATGATAAATGCTATGAATGAAATTGGCACTGAAGATGGATTATGTTTGTGGATGAGGACTATCAGATGATGAATTATGGTCTTTTTTAATGCTTGGATGTAGGAACAATGACCAAATTGTTTGAGGGTGGGCTTTTATTGGCTTTGGAGGTGAAGATAATGTTCCTTTTTATCTAAATTGGATTTTTTAACTTGGTTATGGAGTTTTCTGTAGGTTTAGAAAAATATGTCTGCTTTATAGTTGACACATTGTTTCCATATGTTCTGTCTGTCCTTCATCAGATTCTTTGACAGTTTGGAAAGTCATGGACAATGGTTTATTTTTACTCTTCTTTTTTTATGAACAAGGGCTAAGCTACTGAAGGTATTTAGAAATATTATATTAAAGTGGTGCACAGCGTCATCTAAAGGGAGTGTTTTTAAATGGGACCAGTTTATGGTTTTCAAAGTGCTATTGAAAGTCATTTGGTCATAATTGGACAGGTTTAATTTTTTTTGAAATTATGATTTCTGGCATCATAAGAAATAGTTCTGTAGATGTAGGCAGGAAGGGAATTAAAGAAAGGATTTGGGAGTGTGACGCAGATGTGTATTTAGTATTTAGTAGGATTGGACACTTGTATCTTGTCAAGTGTGCTACCTTTGTTGTTGGTTTTGTTATATCTGGTTATGGTTTTTATGATTTGGAAAAATCCAAGTTTATGCTAAAGAATGGGCAGTCTGAAATCAGGTCCAGCCAATTAACATTTACATTACTAAGAATGATGGTTTCATTAGGGATTGTGTCTGAAATCCAAAAAAGCTTGTCCTTGACTATGTGTATGCTGTTGCCTGAGCTAATGTATAATACCATAATACAGATACTTTAGCTCTTGTTTAAGTTTAGGAATAGTATTAGTATTTCTGCATTGTGGAATTTTGGAATGGGGTTGGTGTATTGGCCAGCAGTTTGGAATATGGGATACAGCAGGGCTACCACTCCTTTTTTTCTTTTGTTTTCTGTCTACTCTGGCAATGTTATAGACTTGGGAAAGAATTTCAGAATGCTTTATATTAGGTTTGAGCTTGTTTCTGTAATGGTCATTATATCTACAATATGTTGTGAAAGCAAAACATGGAATTTTGTAATATTATATAGGCTACATGAGTTTATTGTGATGCAGCTCAGTCTTTTTGAGGGGGGCTGAGGATTAACAGGGGATTGAGTACTGTTGCCGAACTAAGATTGGTGTAGATAATGGAGGATAGGTTTAGAGTGGAGAGGGTTTAGATTGGTTTGAGAGTGGAGAGGGAAGTGTATCAGATTTGGGAGGTTGTGGAGGAAAAATGGGTAGAAGGTGAGGGGGGACCTGGGTTAAGGTGAAATGTCACCACACAGAGAAATGGGTAAGGCCTGAAGTTAACAAAATTATTTTTTTGTAAGTAGTGGATGTCTGAATTTGTTGGTTGCTAGATGCCAATGAAGTATTTTTTTTTTTATTTGAGACAGAGGTCGGATGGTAATATTTTAAATATCAGGAGCAATATTATGGTAGCTTTTTTCCAAAGGTTAGGTAGTAGGGTCCATAGTAGATGAGCTATGGTTGGGTAACATAGTGACATGGTATGAAATGACATGTGCTAGGAGTAGAACGAAGACAGTGATCAAAGCAGGGATTAGCATTATTAAGGGTAGAGAGGGGAGTTGGGTAACAATAGGGGTTTGAGATAAAATATATAAATAATATGAAGACTGAAGGGTGGTAGATTTGAAGAGAAGTTAGGTATAGATGGATGCAGAGGGTTTCAGTTGGTAATGTAGGAGATGGAATGGTGTGAGAGGAGAGGGGGAGGTTAATGTAGGAGATAAGAATATAGGAAGTATAGGAGAGGGAGGTTAATAATATAGGATATATAAATTTTGCAAATATAAGAATAAGGGATGAGTATAGAGTAGGCATTATGTTGTTGAAGTAAATAAACAGTTAATGGAAAGGGTTAGCTGGATAGCAGTAGTAGCAGGTGATATAACTAGGAAGTAAAGGTGATAGGGTGGGATAAAATGATTTTGATTGGTGGAAATGGTAGAGGGAGGAGTTTAGTGCTGTATAAATGTAGATGAAGAGGGAGTGGGGTGGATAGGGGAATGAAGTAAGCCCAATCAGGGTGAGAGCAAATGGAACAGACTGAACCTCACAGGAGTAGCATAGCAACCATAAAAATAACTGCTACAAAGCAGATATCACGTAAGAAAATAAATACATTTGCTACCAAAAGTTTTGTTGATATGTTGCTTAAGTTTGATTTTCATGCTTTTAGTTTACACTCTCATGCAGTATGCTGCAGGAAGAGATTACCATATGCATACATAGATTGATGGCTGGAGTGCTTCTGTGTTTACCAGGGGGAGAGGGTTGCAACACAGTAAAATATAATACCAAATTAGATGTAAGTAGGGGAAAATATCTTAGCCAAAATAACAAATGACCCACCTAGAATGTACAAGAATTACATGTTATGCATGCTACTGTACATCTAGACTGTATAATTGTGTTTTAAGAAAGGAATCTGACATCTACAAGAATTATAGCTGTGAAAGTTGTTGCTAGGTCCTCAACAATAGAGCAAATGACAGTAGGTTTTATTTCTCCTAGAAATGCAAAGAAGACCAACAGTTATTAATGTCTGGCTATTAGCATAGTTAAAGGAGTTTTGAGCAAGTTTTCACTGTGTACAAAAGTAGGTTCAGTGCACTTCCTGACATGATTTATGTTTAAAAAGGATCTGTTCTGTACTATAGTTAAGAAAAAAGGAACTGCAATAGAAAAGATTATATTAGCATGAATTTAACAATGAATTAGGTTATAAAGTATCACAGTTTGGAGCTTTTTTTTTTTTTGTTTATTTTTTTTGAATTTTGATGCTTGAATAAGAATAACCATAGTCACTACCATTAGAGTAAATAGTAAAGCAAGAATACATTAGGAAATATTACATTTTCTGATCAATTTCAGCAATACAATACAATAAAACAAGGTTTGCAACTTGCTTACCAAGATGCATACATCAGTTAAATATTTACAGTCTGATAAAGAGAGGTAAAATACCTGAAAATCGACTAACTATACTAAGAGACAAAACTTTTCATCCCTTAGTAACATGAAGAGAAACATAACAGTTTCTGTCCTAAGACAAAAATGTACCACAGTGGTAGAACTAAAACATTTAATATTAACTGATTCATGCAGTAGAATCTTTGATATTCTTAAGTTACATAGCCGAGGAGCAGCAATTATGACTAAAATAATGCCGTAAGCATATCCTCAAGAATTATCCTAACTGCTGCTAAGTGGTGGTTCTGCCAAGCTATTATACTTGCAGGAGACTTGGTAGCACAACCACATAGCTGACCAACTGGACAGAAAAGTAGAAGATGACATTTATTGAAGACAAATTCAAAGTACTGTACTTGTGTTAGAACAACCCTGGTCTGAAGTATGACCCAGGCAGGAGGGGGGATTGAAAGTGAGCAATATAGCAGAACCATGACTGGTAGATATTGATCATACATGAAGCAACCACTAGAAACAAAACGAAAGAACAGTAGTTGCTGAAAACAGAAGCGGAGAACATTTTAGGGAGGTATATAGCAGAAGCAAGGCTATAACGATTAAACTCTACAGGTCCTTGGTCAAACATCATCATGAATACTATATGCAATTCTGGTGGACATAACACAGTACGCTGGATGGAGTACAGAAAAAAAGCCACAACATGCATGTGATGCAGGGGAAATAATATGACTAGGCTCATAGATAGATTAGTACTAGGCTATTTGCCCTTGTGAGCTATTTTAAGCCTAGCGAATTAACCCATGTGAGAATCAAACCCCACACTGTGTGTCTGTAAGGGGAAACATCTTAAACATTATGGCAACCTCCCTCATAGTGTCTATTGAAATTAGAGTTCTTCACAATAGACACCAGAAGAGAGGAATGCATTATGTTGGTGCAAAAGATCGTTCCAGGAAGATGTGAATGGGGTTGACTTGAATAGGAAGGTTGGAGGATGAGGGCACATGCACTAAATTATGAGGACTAACTACTTCCTAAGTTTTCAGAAAGTACTTCTCTCCAGAGAGTGTTATAAAACTAAGAAGGATATGTCTGTAATATGTGCTGGACAAAGAATGTGTAAGAGTGCATTTGTTAACTGCTGGACAAAGAATCTGTAAGAGTGCATTGGTTAGCTAGAGAATAGGTGAAAGGGAAAGTTGGAGTGAAAGGGAAATGCTAAGTTCACTTAAAGTACTGATCTTCTGCTTATCATCAAGGTAAGTTAATATACTGTAGTTACTAACAGACAGTACATACAGTAGGATGCGCTGCTCAGTGTGGAAAAGTCAGCTCAGGAATAAAATGTGATCAGGCTGGCTTGATACATTTTAAAGATCAATGTGATAAAGCTGGACAGTGGTCACTAAAGTAATGAGGGAGTATAGTGACATTATGACATCTGTGTGTTGAATTTATACCTATCCAGACATATAGATTACGGCTGCCAAATACAGACATGTGACCTACCACATCTAGCCTTCTGGCCACTCATTTGACTCAGTCATTGCATAAAGGTAAAAACCCTATGGCCCATTAATTCTTCTGATGTGACAGTTAAGAGAAATGGGAGTGAGAACTATCATGTACACAATAAAAATCAGGTCCCAGACTACTGTCAGAATGGATTGTGATGTAAAAGGCTTACAACTAGGATGTCACAAATGATGATTCAATAAAGGTGTTTAAAAAAATAAATAAACCCTACTTTTGGAAGCTTGTGAGCTTTGCCATTGTTGCTCGCAGATGCATACATGTAACCTCATCCGCAGACCCCATCGTAAGTGATGCCTGCAGAAGTATAGGCTTGATAGGCTCATTGATATGGTTAGTCAATCTCCACTCTTGCAGGATCACCACAAAAGCAAGATGAGCTTTTACATTCCCCTCCAGGATGGGTGACCTGTCAATTTCTTTGATTCCCCTAGTCACCTAATCCCTTCAACACCCTTGGTGCTAATCAAACCCAGATTATCCTGACTGGTATCAAAGCTTCATTCTTCTATGTCATGGTACAACAGAGACCAGACAATGGTAACTGTATTATCAAGCAGGGCAATAAAAAAAAACATGCATCCACTGCCATAATAAGCTCTGTTCAACAAGAAAACTGGTGTCACTCAGAATTATTAAGTTTAGTTTAAATAAAAGAGGGGGGTGTAAACTCCGGCATTATAAACTTTAGTGTGATCTCATAGGGTTATTTGAGTTGTTACACAGTATTGATTATATCCATCCTGTGATGTGTTGTGTGAGACCTGAAAAAACTTAAGCTGCTGTTTGATAAGGAGGCCAGCTTCTCTTTGACTACACTTCTCTGGTCTTCCTTTTCAGCAGCCTTACTACTTGGTAATACATGTGAAGAATAAGGAGTCAGGCCTGAGCTTGATTTCAGAAATAGTCAAATACTCCTTCAAATGCTCTGCAATGCAGGAGTGAATGTCTACACTGCTGTTGCTTCCAGTGTGGGTATACAGTTTTTATAAAAATTTGAGTGCAAAAATGCACTCTAACTGGGATTTAACAAATGCGTGTACATTTCCCTTTCCCCAGCAGTGTCAGAGTTAACTTTATTAAGTAAGGTATTACTGAGATAAAGTCTCATGCATTGGGACAGTGCTGCTTCAATCTAAAACATGGATATGAATTCTGCTTTCATCTGATTTTTTTAACATAAATGGAATGTGAACTTGTCTCTCTCAAGTCCATATCACAAAACAGTCTACCAGTGTTCAAAAGGAGCAAGCTAAGATATTGTGAGTTAGTTGTAATAAATCCTGTAAGGAAGTGAACAGCAGATTATTAAGTCATCTACCTTTTTTCAATAGTTCCCAAAAGAAAGATCTGACTAGATAAGGTAAGTTTAACTCCCTATACATGGCAAAAAGTTTTAGCAAGGGTTGTCTGCGTGTAAGAATATGACATGAAGTGTCAGTTAGTAGGAATGATGAAACTGTAATTTTGGGCCACTGTAATTATGGAAACATGCAGGGTGGGACTAGAACTGACTAGAGAACCTTAGATAATTGTTTAACCTATAGGTGATTTTTCAAATGAAGATTACTGAGAAAAATAATTATGATAAAAGCAAAGTGAGTACAAGCAGGCAGTTGGAAAGGTATAAGGTGAGGACAGCCTTAGGTGGGATTTGGTAGGGGAGGGAATAAAGCATTAACACGTATTCTGTAAAAGATGACAAATAGTATATGGAACAACAGAGCATCTAAATTACTAACCTTATCGCTTCCAGGAGAAAAATAAGAAATGTCAATAATAAAATAAGCATGCTCTAGGAAGAATATATATATATATATATATATATATATATATATATATATATATATATATATATATATATATATACACTGCTAATAGATGGATCTATACCATATGATTAAAAGACCATATCCCCAACTTTCACAAGATTTAGTCATGGAACATTAAACCATCTTCTACTCAGGAAGCTGGCAAAATAAACAACAGTGGTTTGTTAGGGGCAAGACCCCCTGCACCCCTTCCTTTGTGGGCTGTACTGTCCACCTTCTCATTTTATATATACTAACTTTGGGATTGCTCCCCTTTGGGTAAAAGGCAAACACCCAACCCCCCAAAATACTGGCTTTTGGAGGAGAAGCCATTTTGATGTTCCATGATGAGATCTTGTGCAACTTAATCATATGGTCTTGCGATCATATAATATAGACCTCCTAATAGTCATATCAATTGTTTACTAGGAAGGAAAGTAACATGGACCATCCCAGGCCGATAATCATCCACTGATTTGGAGGACAAAATTAAGCTGTTTACTTGAATGGAAACATTAATCTAGTCTTTGTTTGCTATGGCAATTTGTACAATTATAAGCTGATATTTAGAAAAGAACTATGACCAAAAGTCTGTTAAACTTGTAGCTCAAGTTTTTGTTCTGCTTCACAGCAACTAACTATCTAATACTGTTTCTAAAACTTCTAATATTTATAGGAAGGAATCATTAAAGACATTATCATGGAACTGGGACTTTGAACAGCAAGGTCAAACTGGAGTGAGCAAAGGAATGTTTTCCTACCCCAGAAGAGGGCTTCTGTAAGCCCCTCTGTACAGAAGCCCCTCAGAGAGGTCTAGAGACTCTGCTTTTATAGCCTTCTGGTCTGAGAGTAGAGAAGGGAGCACATTTATTAGTTGGTCACACTCATGGAATATGTTATGCACGTGTACGTCATGATGTCAGTACATTTAACCATGTGTACATTACCATGTGTACAGTACATTTAAATATGTGTATGTCATGATGTCAGTATATTTAACCATGTGAAATAAGAAGGAAAATGTATGCAGGTGCCTGTAACATGCTGCCAAATACTCTTCACATAAGACTGTAGAGGGGTAACGATTTCATTGTTAGTAATCATTGGAGGATTAGAAATGTCAGATAGCAATGAGTAAAATCAGATTGTGATAGGCAGTAATCATGCAGTTCCTTGCAAAAAGAAAAATGCACTGACTTCTTCCTTTAATGCTGTTCTACCAGATCATTTTGCTCATTAAGAAAGATTTTAAAAAAGCAGTTAACTAGCATCCAATAAGCTTTACCTATACAAGGATTCTGGAAAAACAACTGCATTTAGAGAACAGCATTGTAAGTACTATCTTATGCATGAGGTATGTTTATTGCATGTTGTGTGATACAGTGCTTTGATACAGCATACTGAAACAGAGTAAAGCATGGTTCATCAGCAGCTGCAAAACCAGCATTGCATGTCTAATGTTGTACTATACATTACTGTAACTATTTCTACATATCTACATTATTTACATGTATTAAAAGTGCTTGCAGACATGCACTGCAAACATGTACATAAATTCCTTTCATCATGACAAAGACTTCAGTGCTGGCCATACTGTATGCCCATGGCACAGTGTGGCACTAGTATCCACAGTACTTAAATAAGAACCACCTTCTACAAGTATTGTACCCAAGAAAACATCATTCAGCTGTCTGACTGTAAGTGTAATTATCAGATAGACTATGTTGTATGAAATATTTTCTCTCATACATTGTTGACATTTGTGCCTGCCATTTGACAGTCTCCATGGGACCCGATAACATCCCTGGCTGTATCCTACATGAACTCAGGTATGAGCTCTCAGCTCCATTAGACACCCTATTCAACCAAAGCCTGAGCACCAGCTTCATCCCAGCTGAATGGAGGATGACCACTGTCATCCCTCTTCACAAAGGTGGAGCGTCCACTGACCCAGGCAGTTATAGGCCCACCAGTCTAACTAGCCTGATCTGCAAGGCCATGGAATGGATTATCATGGACCTTATAAAAAAGGACATTGGCAGCCTCCAAACACTTGACCCCACACAGTTTGGTTTTGTCAAAGGGAGATTATGCCTGTTAAACTTGGTTGACTTCTTCAAAACAGTCACCAAAGCCATGGACGAGATGAAGATGCTGCACAACACCTACCTTGACCTAGCCAAAGCCTTTGACACTATTCCCCACTTGGGCATAATAGATAAAGTCTCCCAGCTAGGCATCAACCCATATGTTACCAGATAGGTAGCTAACTGGCTCACTGATTGAACCCAGTCAGCCAAAGTAGGGAAAGCCACCTCTAGTAGTAGACCTGTAATGAGCAATGTACCCCAAGGATCAGTCTTGGGGCCTCTACTGCTTGGGATATACTTTTCTGAGGTGCAAGCCAAACCCAGTGGTCTGTGGCTCACCAAGTTTGCAGATGACTGCAAGCTGGGCACTGCCTTCAATTCCCCTAGTGATGTGAGCATCCTCCAAGAGGGTCTTACCCCAACTAATGAGTGGTGCCAGAAGCATGGCCCCAAACTAAATGCCAAGTAATGCATACTTATCCTCTTTGGGGAAAATGGCGTCCCCACTATTTATCACATTAATAACAACATACTAAGCATGCAATATGGCGTGAAGGACTTGGGCATCCAGGTTGATAACAACCTGGCTTTTGACCACCACATTGCCTCTGTTATACTGAAGGCTTTCTACATGGTCTACCTTATAAATAAGGGTATTTCATCCAGGAACAAGGAGGTAATAACACCCCTGTACTCCTCCCTTATTAGACCCATTATCGAGTACAATGCCCCCTTTGGCATGTACCTTGCCAAGCACATGCAGCAGTTGGAGAGACCACAGGGGTTCCTGACCAGGAAAATCCAGGGTCTCAAACACCTATTCTATACACATAGGTTAAAAGCCCTGTCTCTATACTCAGTCTCATACAGACTGCCCAGAGGTGACCTGTGTCTGACTTACAAGGCCATCTCAGACCCAGCCTTGATGGAGTTGCTGTACATCTGTAAGACAAACTCCACTCCTGCAACCCACATGCAAGACCTTCACCTGGTCTGTGACATTAATAGAACTTGTTGGCAGGATAGATTTGTGTCCCAAAGACTCCTTCATTTGTGGAATAGACTCCCTCTCCATGTCAAGCAGAGTACCTGTCTAGCCCTCTTTAAAAGGAACCTGGATGACTGGATGGGAAACATAAAATACAACCCTCGGATCCCACCTGTGTCCCTGCTGGACAGGAGAAATAGGTGCTGACTTTGAGGGAACATGGGCGAAATTCTTGGCTAGGCTTATAAGGGCCTCAGGGTCAATAGCCTAGTATCATCCTATGAACCTATGACACTCATAGCTTTTTATCAGGTAAAATACTATGTCACATTTCCAAATGCTAACAGTTAGGCTGTGTCATGCATTTATTTTAAGGCAACAGATAAGTCATAAGAAGAGATTGCTGTATTCCTTATTATCTACATGTGCATTCTGTGTGTTTGGTAAATGCTTATTTTCTCTTCTGCTCTGTTTAATATGTGTGGACAGTTTTAATTTCATTACACAGACTTGAATGTAAATGCATGTATGTGTGTACATTGCTGAATGCCATAATTTACTGATATTTAATACATCTTTTTTGAAATGCGTTTTTTTCTATCATACATATAAACTTCAGCTGCTGATGCTATGGAGTTACATCTGTGTGTTACATGTAATATGCTTTAATAAGTCCTTCTGACAGCACACAATATTTTGCACAGTTTAGTGTATTGCATACTTTGCCACTATTTCTGCTATGAATGTATTCTATGCATAGTAAAAAAATTAAAGAAAGCCCCAGGCAAACTACTAGAGTCTTCACCTGTAGTGATAGCTGATGGGAGAGGTGAAAATGCCCACTTAAGGACATGTCAGTGTTTCAGATGCATTACATCTGAATGTCTATGACATTTTTACTTTTTACTTTTTCAAGTCTATGGTTCACTCAAGACAATAATCCAAATCAAAGAGTTTAAAGTATTACACATAACAGGAGTTTTAAGGTATCATGCAGAAAATAATCTAGTTTGGGTAGGCCTTTCATGTGTTTTTTATTGAATAGTTTCTCTGTATAACCTTTTTTTCCCATTTATTTTGGATGTTGTTAGAATAATTTGCAATCACTTTAATGCAGATTTGTTTCTAAGATCAGTGTTTCCAAAGTAGAGCCAAACAATCAACTTATGCTTTGCTGACCAGCTCAGAGAAAGTGAGAAACCTGGCAAGTATACAGCTAGTTGGATTTAGCTTTATTGGCCCAAATGTACCATAAAGACTTAAATAATTAAAATTTAAAAAGTCACGGCCATTCAAAAGTCATGTAGATGAAACACTGGTATGTCTTTCCAGAGTTACTTGTGTATGTCCAATAGGTCTTTACTGCAAGAGATTTACAGAATGAAGACTCTAGCTTGGGTGTATCCATTTTGTAGGTTTTGCTACATGATAATAATTGTGCTATAATGATCATTTTGAATCCAGTTAAAATGCAGAGACAGCTTTCACAAATGTGAGGCAAGTGATGTTATACCAAGCCTTTTCTTGGGCCTTCTCTTAGGTAGCCACATTATCTGCTGACTACAGTGTCATTACCTCAGATATGATAGAGCACTTACTGCAAGGATTTGCCATATTGAAAATGTATTCGGTTTAATTCACTAAACTGCTCAAAGATGTGTGTGTGTGTGTGTGTGTGTGTGCGTGTGTGCGTGTGTGTGTGTGTGTGTGTGTGTGTGTGTGTGTGTGTGTGTGTGTGTGTGTGTCTGTGTGTGTGTGTGTGTGTGTGTGTGTGTGTGTGTGTGTGTGTGTGCGTGTGTGTGTGTGTGTGTGTGTGTGTGTGTGTGTGTGTATGTGTGTGTGTGTGTGTGTGTGTGTGTGTGTGTGTGTGTGTGTGTGTGTGTGTGTGTGTGTGTGTGTGAACATTCATACAGATAGATACATAGACAGACTTCCCTATAATGCCTACTTTTTGCCAATGGAGGTGTTTAGGGTTTTACTGTAATTTCTATAATAATCACTACCACCAGAACTATTACATATTTTAGATCCTCCACATTAAAAGGGTAATTGTTCAATGTTCTGACTAGTAGGCATATGGCTGTGGATGCTTGCTTGTAAGCTCATTACTCCATTATTGAAATAAATCTAATACTTTCCTTGCAGTCATTATTGCAGATTTAAACATGCAGATTACCATAATATTGCTAATCAAAAATCACATCTCAGCATATACCTGCTACATGATTCTTGCTGACAGAATCAAATTTGAGAGAAATATTTTTTTAATTGAATGAAATGAACATTTATGTCTTACAGCAGTTGAGTTACTAATATTTGTGCAATATCATAGTTAACTCTTTTTTACAATAAAAAATATAAGCATTATAAAAGAAACCACCAAAATGATGAGAACGGAAGCTGTTGTTATGTTACATTTATCAGCTTGCTCATTTCTAGGCCTTGCTTTGTCAGCTAAATATTATACCCCATTTCAGAAGATGAACATGATTTCTTTCATTCTAATTTTAGCTGTCTCGATAAAATTTAATACTGTGATCAGCAGCAGGGATATATTGCTCATTTAAACCAGGCCTTGAAAACATAGAAGATAGTACTCAAAAAAGCACAGTCAGCAACAACTTACTTTTCTCAGACAACAATGCTTTTAATCTGTTCTGAGAAAAAAAAATATGGCCCCACAGAGATTAAAGTACATTCAGCACAAATCAAAAACAAATTTCATACATATTCCTATCTTTGACTTAATTTATATACCATCTGTAACTTCTGTGCTTAGACACTAAAGCATTCCGGCTTAATAATTAATATGTATATGACTTTAGATATAAAATGAGGTACTTTATTGCTGTCTTCATATCATGTGCTGTAGGTTCTGTATACTTATATTTTTAGTACCTTAACACAGAAGTCTTACAAATGTTTATAAGTACTTTGATTTTTTTGTTTAGCTTTTCATTAATCTACCTGTTTTTAGCTGAGTGATTCTACAATTTTGTCTCTGTTGTCTGTTAGACAAATGAATACAAAACTATAGCATGTTAGAATGTTGAACACTGTAAAAATCAACTGATTCATTTTACAAAAATATAGTGCATAACATGAATGAAATATAGAAATGCAGAACAGTATGGGTAAAAATGTTTTTGTGACGGTATCAACAGTATCCCTTCTGCTTATAACTTTTATTTCATCGTTATCTCATTTTGAAGGAGTAGTAGAGCTTTGTTATGTGGCTATTTTAATTAGATAGAGATAGATTAGATAGTTTAGATAGATAGATAGATAGATAAATAGATAGATAGATAGATAGATATGGGAAATTCTGTTTTCAATGGAATCCTATGAACAGCATACATATGCATATGTATAAGGGACATTATATATCTATATCTTCCTGTTCATATCTCCCTTTTCAAATGTATTACTAAAATACTGTTTGTTCCATTTATTAAATCAAGGTGCAAAGGCTCAAAACTTCCTTACCCCTCATCTTGACAGAGTGCAGTTTAGGAGCACATTCTCCTTACATATGGAAACAAGTACTTGCTAGGGGACTCAGTCTCATTAGTTTGAATGATCTAAAACTCACCTTGCACACTTGTATCTGATCATGAAGGTGAACTCCCATAGTTTAGCACTTAAGGGGAATCGTTTTCATTAGTTTTTCCATCCCAATATGTGTGTGTGTGAGTGTGTGTGTGTGTGTGTGTGTGTGTGTGTGTGTGTGTGTGTGGGCGTGTGTGTGTGTGGGTGTGTGTGGGTGTGTGTGGGCGTGTGTGGGCGTGTGTGTGTGTGTGTGTGTGTGTGTGTGTGTGTGTGTGTGTGGGTGTGTGTGTGTGTGTGTGTGTGTGTGTGTGTGTGTGTGTGTGTGTGTGTGTGTGTGTGTGTGTGTGTGTGTGTGTGTGTGTGTGTAGTTGTGCCTGATCACTACTGTGCTTGAGTTTTATTGCCTCCATATCCCCTGAATATACCTTGCACACCTTTATAGATTGCTTTCTGTTGGGGGCAGGTGTATCCCAGCCAGAAAATTCCTCCCAGGTGTATCCCAGCCAGAAGATGCCTCCCATGTCTTCCCGAGCTCCATCTTCCCTACATTTGGGAAAATACTTAACAAAAGAAACTAATCTACAACCACCTGCCTACTTACATCCAGCAGTACCACCTTCTTACTCTTAACCAGCATGGGTTCTGGGCTGTCTGGAACACAATGACAGCACTATGGCCACTTACAAATGAGATCCTTTTCAACATAGATAAAGGAAACCTTACAGAAACTCTCTTCATTGACCTTACCAAAGATTTTGATCCTATTGACTGTTTTCTGCTTCTTCACTCTCTCCAAGAAATCAGGGTTAGTCCCAACGCTGTCATCTCCTGAAAACATTCCTTAACAAATAGGTATTTCAGAGTCAAAATAGACTCATCTCCAATACCCCTTAGCAGAGGAGTGGCCCAGCTATACTCACCCCAATGTTGTTTTCAATTTTTTTTAACAAACTTCCCTCTCATCTCCCTACCCTTTGTATCATACTTTATGCAGATGACACTGTTATGCTTTGAGCCAGTTCCTCACATACAACTACCTAAACCCACCTTCAGTCTGATCTCTACTCTTTCAGTTTGTGGCTAAACAACCAAAGGCTAGTCCTAAACCCCTCAAAATAAAAGGCATGACATTTGGAACCTCACAAAACCTGAAAAAACTCCTAACAATCAACATTACAGATCATGGTGGCTCCCAAATAGAAACAAACATGTCCTTTATATACCCAGGCTTGTAGCTAAACCAGACACTTAAATTCCAAGTCACACTGAAAACACCAGGAAATAGATCAATTCCCTTTTATTCTGATCCTGGAAAATATCTCTCTTTTTTCCAGACCAGCTAGAGTTACAATAGGCAAAGGAGTCCTTCTTGCTCAACATGAATGTGAGCTCCCCCATCATAGCCTGAGAAGAAAATAATCCTCTCTGCAGTCCATTAAAAACAAAATCTGCTGATTCATTTCTAATTTCCCTTGTCAGGAACATGGAGAGTGCAGTTATTGTGGACAATGCATTTATATATAGAAAATGAATGCTGTGATGATGTACCTAAAAGCATTCAAATACCAGGGACATTGAAAATAGCTTCAGAAAGCACCATTTTTCAGATGGTATATAACCAATCATGAGATCACCCATTGTATTTAATTTGTAAACAAAATAATGTCATCTGGGACCTGTCTTCCATTTTCTGTCCACACACAAATCACAGCTCACAGTTACCAAGTTCAGGCCTTCCTATAACCTTCACGAATGGAGCCTTAGCAACCAAGTTTTACAGGTTTTTTTTCAGAGGGGGGCATCCCTAGACTTAGATCTATGTGTTCCACAGGAGAATTTCCAGACAGAGAAAGTCAGTGCCAAGTTCCTATGCTATGGGGACATAATCTACGAGTGCCTTTCACCTCCTTTGGATACAAGGAGACAATCACGCATTTCCACACTATCTACAGCTTTAAAATGTACTCAGAAAATCAAGGAGAGTAAAAAAAGGCTCATTATGATACTTTTTCCTATATCCCAAATAGCTGCAGTTCCTACCATCTGTTTCACCCCCCACACCCCCCTTACTTAATATTCCAACTCCGAGAATGCATGGGGGTATGGGGCATAATTCACGGGGATGGCCAAATGGTTCCTTACCATGTGGTGATCATCGATTCTCCAGGTGTCGATGTTCTGAGGTGTTGATGCAGTGGATTTCGATGTTGTGGCCATTCGATGTACTGACGGCAACCCCAAATATATATATATATATATATATATATATATATATATATATATATATATATATATATATATATATATATATCCAGTTGGCATAATGGTTAAGGTCTTCACCTCCCATGCACAAAGTACAAGGCTTCGATCCGGACCTCTGACAAATGCTTGTTTTGAGTTTGCACATTCTTCCTGTGTCTCTGTGAAGTTTCTCCCAAGTCCAAAAAACATGCTGAGTGCTTCCATCTCAAACTCATCAATGAATGGAGCTTTGGGCAGCAGCACAGACTGCTATATAGTGCTATATAGTGCCCTATAGGGGGACGAGTTGTACAGACCAACCGTTATGGGCATCTACTGTGGTGCGCGGTATCCTCATGATAGGAGAACATGGATCACATACTGCACACTGTGGCAAGACTAATCACTTGACATTGTAAAATACGGCTCTAGGTGATTCTGGTATGTTGCCAAAAATGGGCATGTGTAGTTAGGCATGGGTAGTTACCGGGTTGAGGAACTGGCCTATTCTGACCTTTGCTAATGGTGGGAGGGGAAGGGGTATATGTGCCCCTATTGGCTAGTGTGTGCTGACTGGCCAGTGTCAAGTTGCCAGCCTGGGTTAACTGTGATAGCTCTGCTGAAAAACTAACCAACCTGCCAAACATGAAGAACAGGATGCATCTTGGAAGTGGATGAAGTGATGATATGGAGAAGACTGGATATCCTATGCATGCAAGAGATGAGATGGAAGGGCAGCAAAGCCTTAGCTTGGGATTCAGACTCTACTACTCAGGAAGGGGACAGGCTATGAATTGTGGTGAGAGATAGGCTTCAGAAGGCAGTGAGGGATATAAATTCTGACAAACTCATGGTAATCAGACTCCAGAGTAATGCTAGGGCAATATTCATAATCTCAGCCTATGCCCCACAGCAGGGTTGTGATAGTTAGGAAGTGCATTCAGACAGCATTTGCAGGTCCTACTAGACAAAGCAGGGCAACATGAATTGGTGTGGGTGACTTGATAGACAGAACAGGATATGAGGACTGCCTGGGTCACAAGGGTGGGATAACAGGTATAATGAAGGAGAAGCCATTTGAGACTTCTGTCTGGCAAATAGCTTGATAGTAGCAGTAGCCAACATGGTTCAGAAAGAGAAACAGTCACAAGATCACATACAAGAGTAGCTACCATCCCAAGTGAAACAGTCAGCCCACAGCATAAACCACTAGTTGCCACAATCAGCTGCAAGCAGTGGTCAGAGAAGACTCTAATGTCAACAGAGACCAGGCTGAAGACCACTGGTTGGTTAACAAAGAAGAAAGTACAACATTTTAAGGAATTACTCAGGGCTCTAGCACCCCAAGAAGAGGAGGAAATATTGGGGAAATAGGTGGAGTTGAACAAGAATGGCAGCACATAAAAACAGCATGTGTTAGGACTACAGAAAAGATATGTGGCTGAGCCAGATACGGCAATAAGGTACATACGGAAAGCTGGTGGTGGTATTCAGAAGTCCAGGAACTCATCAAAAGAAAGAAGGAGTGCAGGAAGAAGTGGGAGATAGAAAAGACTGACCAGGCTAGGAAGGAGTACTGATTGGCTAACAAATAAGCTAAGAAATAATTTGCAATAACAAAGAATAGGGCATTGGAGGCACTCTACCAACTTCTGGAAAGTGACTCAGTCAGTGGCATAAAGAAACTATATCAGGTTGCAAGGCAAAGACAAAAAGATAAAGAAGATAGTCAGACACCCTTCATAAGGGATGCCAGCAGCAACCTGCCAGGACATCAAAGGCAGATGGAAGGAGTATTTCCAGCAGCTTCTGAATGAAGAAAACCCTTCAGAAACTGTACTTCCCCAGAAATTCTACAATGAGAGAAGAATAGGAGCCCACCCTAGAAGAAGTAAGAATAAAACTATGTAAAATGAAGTCAGTGAAAGCAGCAGGGTCAGATGAGGTCACAGCAGATATGCTAACGATGCTGGGTGAGATGGGGAGAAATTGCTCCTGAGGGTACTAATAGCAGTGTGGAGAGAGACATGTATCCCAGATGACTGGAGAATAAGCATACTCATGCCAGTGTACAACATGAGGACATCCACAACTGTGGGCAGTACAGAGGCATCAAACTCCTATCACATTTCATGAAAGTTCTGGTGAGGGTGATTGATAAATGGATATGCAGAGTAGTAGAAAGTAAGATGGGAGATGAGCAGTTTGGATTCAGATCAGGATGCAGCACAACTGACCTGATATTTGTAGTGAGACAGATACTTGAGAAGAAGCTAGAGATGAGGAGAGAGCTGAATGAGCATTCCTAGACTTGGCAAAAGCATAAGACAAGGTCCCAAGAAAACTGATCTGGGCAGTGCTGCTGTCATTTGATGTCCCAGAAACATTGGTATAATCAGTGCAGGCTATGGACAAGGACCCAATGGCTCAAATATGAACAGTGTTTGGCCTCACAGAGGGGTTCCCAGTGGGAGTGGATGTACACCAGGGTTCAGCTCTGAGCCCACTGCTGTTTGTACTGCTGATGGACTACATTAGCAAACAGGTCAGAGGGGACAGATCAATAAAGTTACTGTATTCAGACACTGTGGCATTACAGGCTGACTCTGAGCTACAACGTCAGCAAAGGCTAGAAGAATGGAATGCAAAACTGAAGGAACATGGGATGAACCCAAGCACAGATAAGATGGTAATAATGGCAGCAAATTGGGTAAATCAGAAGACGTTGAGTAAGAGATAGAAGGGACAATAGTGGAACAGATAAGCAGCTTTGAGTATCTGGTAGGCGTGGAACAAAAATGTTGTTCCAAAAAAAAAACAAACTTCAAAACAGTAAATACCCCCCCCCCCCAACTTAAATATACCAACTCTGAGATTGCACCACAGTGGAGGAAATGGCAAAGTCCTGAAAACGGCCCAGCAATTTCTTTTCCTGGGAAAAAAAATCACTGTTCTGAGTGTTTGGGATTTTAAGCTTTCGCTTAAAGAGGGGCGATAAATCAGGGTTCGCTTTTTTAAGTGTTCACTGATTTAATATAGACCCTCTTTATATGGCCAAAGGATATAGCAAGTCTGCTGGCTGATAAATGTAGCTCCAGCTTTACCCCCTATTAGCCCAGTTATGTCCCCGGGAAAAAGACTCCACCTTTTCTCCCCCAACTATCACTAGGGAGCAAGTCTTCACTGTGCTCTCTAAGGCCAAGAATACTGCTTCACTGGGCCCAAATACGATCTAAGGATGCCTCCTGAATAGAATGAAACATGCTTGTCAGGTGCAGTAGAATTTCAATTTAACCATGGCTTCTAGACAGGCTCCATTCCTAATGAATGAAGGACTGCAGTGCTTATCCCTCTACACAAGGGAGGATCATTCACAGACCTGGGAAACTATACACCCATTAGTCTAACTAGTCTCAAATACAAGTCTATGGAAATAATTAGCTTATATCAGATAAACAATGACAAAGAAAACCTAGACATACTAGGCATTACTTAGTTTGGCGTTGTCAAAGGCAGGTCATTCCTACTCAACCCGGTGGACTTCTTTGAGAATATCACTGAATTTTTGGAAAAGGACAAAACAGTTGACACTCCCTACCTCAACCTAGCTAAGGTGACTGAAACAATAAATCACTCTGGCATTGTGCATACACTTTCAGAATTAGGAATAAACTCATATGTCACCTTTTGGATAGTAGTCTGCTTTACTGATAGGACACCAGAAGTTAGGATAGGAAACCCACCTCCACAAACAGGACAGTCACTAGTGAAGTCCCACTAGGATCATTGCTGGGACCTTTCCTTTTAGGTATTTACTTCTCTGTAATCAAGGTAAAAAACAGTAACTACACAAACTTTAAGAAAAGCAGCAGTTGGTGCCTGTCTGTCCATAGATGGTGACATGAACATTGGTATGTTTTCATGAGTCTCTGGGTCTTGCTTGCTGGTGCAAAGGAATTCTTGATGTTGGCAGAAAAAATCTTAGCAGACTATTAATCTCTTTAGAAGATCTTTATTTGTGTAGAGGCAGAGAAACAAATATCTTAGTGAATATCAGAATCACTGGACCATTTTCTGGTGGTTTGGGATGTCCAGTGGCATGACCACAAAGGACTGCTCTGGAGTCATTTGGTATGTATGCTGGATGAGATGCAAGCAGCGTTTGGTATTCTGCAGTGTTTGGTTATACATTTAGGGGGTAATGATTTGGGTGAGATACCTAAGCATAGATTATGTTATGGATTATTAGGGACTTGATGTTGATGAAGCTGAAGTAGATTGTATTGCTTTAGTCTGACATCATCCCAAGATAGTTCAGAAGGTTTGATGCCAGTTTTAAAGCAGTGGAGGCTGCACAGAGATTTTCAAATCACAGGGTATCTCTGGTTGAATTTGCATTAGATTTCTCTGTGATGGAGCACAGGGGTTATGCAGATAGGGACCCAGTGTAATAATATTGAGTTGCATTTATTTAATGTGCATCTCTCCATATATCTTAAGGTACTAGTCATTATGATGTGACTTTCATTTGTTAGGTGCATCGTTCCCATCCAAATGTCAGCATAGTTAGTTGGGTAGGGGACAGCAGGCTCCCGTTGTCAGCTTGGTAGATGGAAGAAGGGATTTTCTCTTTGAATAAGGAGGGAAGTCCCTTTTTTCCCTTCTCTTCCATCCAGTTGTTTTATTCAGAGTGAGTAGTGGTTTATGCAGCTCTCGGAGGGGTTTGGCTTGTGCTTAATGAGCAACCATATAATGTAGCTAATTTGTATAAAATATTGAGGAAAGCATTCTGTCAAGCTGCCCATACGTGGTGGACTTGAATGTTGCTGAATTTTTTTTTGCTCATTTCTAGCGTGTCTAGGTTGTTGAGGTCAGCATTTTACCATGCTGATAGTACTTTGATTTGAGTGTTTGTTAATGTTTGTTGTTGTTTTATCAAAATGTAGTGACATTCTTCTATATTATCAGTCAGTTTCCAATAAGATTTGGTCACATACGGTTCAGGGACAAAAAGTTTTTTTAGTAATGTATAAAGAAAATAAGCTTAAAATATTGGCTCATTTAAATATTCATCCAAATAAAAGTTGTTTAGTATTAGCTGATTCTCCTCAATATTGTATTGCACATTTTCAAAAAAAAAAATCAGCTTATGGTAATGATATACTAAATTGATTAAAATGTTATTTGTAAACATATGGATTGAATTTTCTCTGTGTTTGCATTTGATAGTACAAAAGCATAAGAGACTGGTATAACAAGAGGTATTCTTTTTCATTCTGAGTCAGTTATTTTGAGCATCAAATGAAGTTAGACAATGTTTTATCCTGGTCTGTATTAGAACATTGAAAGTTTAATGGTTTGAATCACTAAAGGTCGACCTTTAATGATCGAACCATTAAAATTTTGAATGTTCAGAAAAAATAAATAAAAAAAAAAAAAAAAAAGAAAATCTAAAGGGTGTAGGCAGGGGCCCAAGCCCCACTGCGCCCCCAACACCCCCCGCTACTTAAATATACCAACACCGTGACCGCACTACATTGAAGTAAATGGAAATCTCCACTTATGGAGATTTCTGTTTACCCATTCGATGTTTTCCACTTTCACTATTCTCGTGTTGACAATGTCGCATTCAACATTGTCAGCTTTCAAGAATATAATAGGTAACCATCTACCTATCTATCCATCGCTCTATCTATCTATCTATCTATCTATCTATCTATCTATCTATCTATCTACCTGTCTGTCTATCTCTATCTATCTATCTATCTATCTATCTATCTATCTATCTATCTATCTATCTATCTATCTATTTAACTTGCAAGATATCTTCCATACATGGAAAACAATTTAACGTATATTCAGCTGCTATGTTCTTTTATTACTTCCTTCTCACCAGCATCTAGGGTTACTGAATCAGGAACATTATGGTCAGGAATCACAATCAGTATGCTGAGATTATTTGATTTATTTGTACTACTAACATCCTGATTATGTTGTCTGGTAGAACTACAGTCCTAATATTCTCAGGCTAGTGTGAGAGTACTATTCTGTACTATACTGTGATGTACATCTTCAGTGCAGCTGCTCACCAGAGACCTTCCCTCATGCATGCAGTAAGGTGCTTGAAGCCTTCTCTCAAATTACATTCCTTCATCAGGACTAGTCATACCCATGTCATCACGAAAGTAGTCTTGGCTTACCTGCTCAGCACCATCAATCTTGCACTTCAAGATGAGTAGTTGAGTTTATCATTTAGGAATTGTTTTACTTATTTAGAGTTGCATTTTATGTTTCTGATTTGACTGCCTTTTTTTGTGATGGCCATGAAAGTCATTATCTACAAAAGACTACAATTTATCTATATACCAATTATATTCCATTCAAGTTATTTTGCTTTTCGGTAGCTTACATATTTTACCATTTATTACAAAACAGTTATTTCCTTTATTATTAACCATTGCCAGAGATTCTTATTGCTGTACAGTAGTTCTGTATTATAATATAACAATAATTAATGACTGGTTATAGTACATTGAAGATCTACCCAAGGTTGGTGTGGTTTAATTATGAGGGCAAAGCTTGAGTGATTAAGCAAAGGCAGCTGTGCGTAAATCTTCAATACATCACACCCAGGAGTTGGTTACTGCTATTATACAATGGCATTGTTTAAGAAAAATGACTTATGTTTCTTAAATAGTGTCTTTGTACAATGGCTCTGTGGTGTTCTTCTTCTTTCTTCAGATACCCAGCTGCTTTATTCATGTACTGTGCATGCATACGGGACTTGCATTCCCACATTTATGCAGTGCATCAGTGCTTTGGAAAGGAAGCAATGAAAAAAAGGAAGATCTCCATTGCTATTTTATTTATTTATTTTTTAAACTGGGGGCTCTTGATTTTATAGTATGCTAGGTGTGCTATTTCAGATTAACATTTACCATTAATCAGTAATTTATACGTCTTTGCCGATTAGAAGTCCATTCAAGACTAATAAAACAGTTTGCTGTGCATTTGTACAGCAACAGGAAGAGAAGTGTCCAGCAACTGAAAATGCACAGTTTGAAACTGTTGCAAAACCTAATGTACACGTAATAAGGAAGTTTCATATTTTGAAATTGGGACAGTTTGGAGGTACAAGAGAAATGGGGCAGAAATACAAGGAAAATCAGGTATGTTTCTTTAGTTTTGCATAATGTACCTGATTTTACTCTGCATTTCTGTCCTATCTCTCTTATACCTCTAAACTGCTCAGATTTCAGATTTTCTACTTCTCGACCTGAACCATACTATATATTAATAGAAGAACATCCGAGAGACTGGACTTTTTTCAATTAGTATATGCTAGATTTTACAAAGGGCACACTGGTTGGGCTGACCAATCAGTGTGCACATTTTTGAATGTTAATGACCAGTTATTGTATAATAAGGATTATCTTGCACACCTTCATGGCTTTGAGTCCTTTGAATTCTTTCCTAAGGTTTTCACATCTTGTAGATGGCTTCAGATGTTATGATAGCAGAATGTAAGATGGCAACACATATTGTCCCTTAGTATATCTTGTATCTAGAGTACATATCCCTGTGTTATCATCTTGGTATATAATGGGCAGGAACCTGTCCTCTTTTTCTGTGAACAGCACCATGGGATTCTGTTAAAAATCTCAGGTCAGTTTTATACAAATTTTAGTCTATTGTCCCTACTTTGGGCACCCTTAGTAAAAAATCTGTCCTGTATGTAGTGATTATGATATTATTTTTGACTTGCTACTACAGTTTAAACTCACAGTTTTAGTATTCACCTGGTGGGATGAGAATTTTACTCTGTATTTCTTTGAGATCATTCCAGCCTGATTTTCTGTTAATGAGTCAATTCAGAAAACATAGGTGATAGTGCTACATCTTCATCTTTTACATCCTGAAATCAGTTGATCAGCTTGTTTATATCCTGCGAGATGTGTAGATGACAATCAATTATTTCTAAAAATGTCCCTGACTTGAGAGCTTTGTAAAAATGTTCATATTGAAGTTGATGGCAAGCATTTTGATCTACATGAAAATTCCTCCATGTTATCGACCTCTTTGGAACTGTTTACTCGCTAGTTCTGCAAACACTTTGAAAGTATACATTCTTCACATTATATTCTGATTTGATGTGATTATTATGAACTTGGTGAAGGGTCAGTTTCTTGATCTGATCTTTGTCTGAAAAAAAAGACATCAAAGTTTGCACAAAGTATTGCTTAGAAATCAAGAGCAACTAGGAACCTTAAACCAGCACTCCAGATTACCGGAAAATAACAACAAACCACTTACCTTAGACTCCATGGAAAGTTTAAGCTACTAAAGATATTCTCTAATATGTGTAGCCTGATGTTATTTTCTGGTGATTTACAGTGCTGGTTGGAAGCTCCTGGTGCTTACCTCATGTTGTTCATTTTGGAATTCCCAGTACTGTAGCCACAGATTCCTGAAATGATGCAGTATAGGTGATTAAATGATGAACAAAATAGCAACCTCATGTTGTTCATTTTGGAATTCCCAGTACTGTAGCCACAGATTCCTGAAATGATGCAGTATAGGTGATTAAATGATGAACAAAATAGCAACCTTATTCTTTTGTTGATGATCAGCCCTTCTTGACCTCCTTGTTGATGCTAAAGAACTGGTCATGACCTATAAAAGGTCTAACTCACTGCTCTCAGTTAGATGACCTATTTTGTGTTTGACATGTGAAGTTGTGAACATGCAAATGCTGTCATCATTATAAGCTAAGTGGTCTATGGGGATCCTGGTGGAGGCTGGAGTAAAGCTGATAGCATACTTACTTGTTTGAAGATGTACTTTGACTAGGAGAACATTTTGTTACTATGTAATAATAATTTTAAGCAAATATCTACCTTTTAAAATGCGGTCTGTTGAAAACCAATGTCATTAAGTAAGAAAATATGCAATTTTCATCATATTTATAGTTATTTACATGTTTATTTTTTGAGATTTATTTGGTTTTGATTGTATTATATTCTTATTGTTGCTTAATAAAAGAGTTGCTTAAAGAAAAGATTAAAAATGATTTCCACATGGAGTGAGATTGCCCTATATAGAACCTTGTTCATCTTTGACCTTTGAAATACACTTGATATAGTCTGTCTGATAGTAACTAGATCTGTGATTGCATACTGCCATAGTCCTTCCTGATTCACATGAAAGACATTAGGTCACTCTAAAGAACTGTTATAGGGAATCTTAGAAAGTAATTCCTCATTTATACGATACCTAAGATTCTAAGTGTCCAGGGCTTTACACTGTGTATATTTTAGACTACTTTGTGCATATTACCACAACAGTCATCATTAGAATTATGGATTTAGACTACCATGTTTATATTGATTATACACATTTATACATTTACTTTTTTAGTTAAAGATTCTAGACACTTTGGAAGCTTGCACGAGCAGCATGCTGAGCAGGAAGGCAGTCATTAAGGAGAACCATAACCCTATCAAGACTGAAGTGAACACTGCGTGCAACAGTCATGTCTGTCACAATGTGAGGTATTGTCATCTGTCAGGAAAAGTAAAGCAGTGCGTGTGTGCCATATGCCAGCATGGCTGGCTGAAGTTTTGTAAATAACCTCATGTCATTTGACTCTTACATTAATTTGTACAGATGCTTGTATTAAAATGTATTTGTAAAAGTTACTTATGTTAAAAATGCTGCAACAGAATCTTAACAGAGTTCTGAATGTCGATGGTTCCAGAGTCAGGTGACTAGATGTGACATAATTCTATAACCAACTGAAGGACGGAACTCTGGCAGCAGCAGTTTATTATTTTTTTTATTTTTTTTCCTTTGGAGTCTGATATAAAAGATCTGTGCCAGTTATTGCAGTTAAGTAGTTGTTTCCTGTACAGTTCAGTCAGTGTGTAGTATCTCATCTTGCCTTGTGGAAGTAAGCATCTCAGTAGTACATCTTGCCTTGTGATAATAAGTGAGTTAACTAGCGACAGTTAATCTTTAGTTCAGTTAGGAAAAGTACAGTGAGATTAGTTTAGCATTTTTTCTTTTTCTGCATCTGTGAGATTATATCCAGCTGTTATTTTTTATATTTCCTGTGACTGACAATTCTGATGTTTATTGTAACTAAATATTAAGTATTCTCCTGATTTCTATTTAATTAATCGTTATTAAATATCTGTATACCTTCTCATTGTGGCTGGTCTTTTAGTGAATACTTTTAACAACTTGAGAGTACTTGTGCTTATTTTTGTGACACTGTGGCCACTCTGATAAGCCTTACTGATTTTGTCACACTCTACCATTTATATCAGTATTAATTTGACACAATATAATTGGTTACCTTTTGTCAGAGCCTTAGAGTATCTGACTAGTAGCAGCAGTTTACTTTGTAGTCTGGAGTGAAGGGGCACAGCTGATGAATCTCTGCCAGCCTATCCCAGATGCGTGTGTGCATGTGAAAAATCAGATATTCAGGTGTGTGCATCAGTACTTGAAACTGGGACACAGTGCTCCAAGGAGAGTCTTGTTTGTGATCTGGAGAGACAGAAGAGTACAGTCCCAGTGGAATGTGATCCCTGTATGCTCCTGGGAAAATAGTGTTTGATGCAGAAAGCTGCATTTGAAATACTATGAAAATTCATTCCTTTGTTTTAGTGACAGTCTCTCACTAGCCTCAGTGGTGAGGATTGGGGGGGTCCTTGATTACTGGCCCAGGTAAAGAGGGGCTGTCACAATGCCAACCACAGTTTTTGCTTTTTATGTATAATTATCTATGAAAGAAATAGACTACAGTCTGTGTGTAGGTTATGACCACATCTGAGTTCTCACTGACACCAAAGGAGAAGGTTGCAATAACCATGAAGTCTCCATGTTTTTATCTAAGGAACACTGCCTGGATCTAGCACAGTAGTCTACCTAAGAACTATGCTATGGCCAGCAATGTACAAGTTTCTGTTTAGATAACCAAAATCCTTTTGTCGTTGAAGGCCAGATATTGAGACTGAAAATATTCATCATGTTTTGAACTCTGCAGCCAGACTACATATGGGTATCTACTACTGAAAATGTATTATTCCTTTTTTTAATTTCTCCAAATCTTTTGGGTTTCTAATACCATGATGGGAATAAACCCCATCCCTAAGTCCAAGTATGATTAAAGTTCATGACATTAGTATTGTTTCAATCTTTGATGTCATCCAGAAGTACTCCACATAGCACCTGCAATGTACCCAGTAATGACTCCTTCTGTAATTCATACAAAGTTACATGTATTGGTAACATATCTAAATATGATTGTAGATTATTTTTTTATGAGCCATTGCTCCCACTACTACTGGAACTATCTGGGTATCTTTTTTCCACATTGTGCTTGTTTCTGCCTGCAAATCCTGATATTTTTATGACTTTGTGTCTTTCTGTATGCAGGATACTGTAGTCAATGGGTGTGCAATTTCAATGATCAATGCTTATTTTGTCTACTTTTCATGGGCCACT
Source organism: Protopterus annectens (assembly GCF_019279795.1). NCBI lineage: Eukaryota > Metazoa > Chordata > Ceratodontiformes > Protopteridae > Protopterus > Protopterus annectens. The sequence goes on along the minus strand of NC_056743.1, from coordinate 395,670,030 downwards.
ATATCCAGTTTTTAGCATCTATCTTTTGAACTGTTAGTAATGGATAATCCCATGTGATGTAGACATCATCATTTTCTGTGATGCTTTGTGGCTCATGTTTTCAATGTTTTTCATCCAGTTCAATGCCATAATGTTTGCACAATCCCCACTGCAACAGCCTCACCACATTATCATGCCTTCCCCTATACAGTCCTTCTGCCATTAGTATGTCGCAACCAGTATCAAGGTGTGCAAGCATTTCCAATTATGTTTTATCAACCCTACATTTGTCTGTTTCTCCCACATGTTCAATGGACTTTGTAAACCAACAAGTATGTAGCCCACCATCTTGTGCTGCCAATATTATCCTTTCATCTCTTAGTTTGAATTCACATCTCCTTAACCATTCATGCATTTGTTCCTGATCAGCATGAGGTTCTTCCAGGAATTTTCTATACTTGCAACTATATTTATGCATTTTCCACATTTCTGGTCTTCTGATCTGGTCTTTCACCTTATATTCTTTCTTTTTTTTTTTGGCACATTCATTTGCTGCCTGACTTTTATCTACTTCTGGTTTGATTTCAATTCCTGCTTAACGTCGATATGCTTCTGCTGTATTAAGCAGAGAAGTCATCTTAGATTTTTTCTCCTCATGTGTCAAAACTTTCACTACATTTCCATCTTGTGAGGTAAGTAGATAAGTGTGCAGTCCCACAATTGCAAATTTATACATGTAATCAGTTTCAAGGAGGCCCCTACCGCCTTTGGAATGAGGAATATATAATCTTGTTATGAGCTGATTTTTATAAATCATCTGTTGAGCAAGAAGCATCCTTCTTGTTCTCCTGTCTAATCTGTCCAACACACTTTGGGGCCAGTCAATCACTCTAAAACTGTAAGTTAGGACAGGAAGAGCAAATTGGTTTATAACTTGAATTATGTTCCTAGATGTCAATGCTGTTTTCAGGATTAATTCAAGTCTTCTAAACTATTCCTTACTAATTTTTATTCACATTTGTTCATTTTATTATTGATCCTTCATCGATTCCCAAATATTTACCCTCTTCCTCAAGTTCTTTTATATCACATTTTTGTCTCAAACTGATGTTTTCTTGGTGCTGCAGTTTTCCTGCTTTAAAGTTTTTTTCAGATTTATCAAGACCAAATGACATTCTTATATCATCTGAAGAAGTATTGACAACTTGCAATTGCGCTTTCAGTTCCTCATCTGATGAGCTATACAGTTTTAAATCATCAACAAAGAGAAGATGAGAAGTCTTTATACTTTATTGTTTTCTAGGAGCCAAATTATAGCCATGGCCTAAGCTGTTAAGTAGACAGCTTAATGGGTTAAGGGCAAGACAGAATAGTGGAGGTGACAGAGAGTCACCCTGGAATATCCCCCTTTGAATTGTTATCCCTGGAATAATAGTTTTTCCTTTGTCATGGCTTAATTGCAAAGTGGTCTGACACTGTTTCATGGTCACTGTAATGTAATCAATCAGTGTAGGGTGTATCTTATACATTTTTAAGCACTATTTTATCCATGAATGTGGGATACTATCAAATGCTTTTTTTGTAGTCAGTCAATGCCGTAGTTAGATTATTCCCCTTTTCACAGTTCTCCACTATGACTTTATTTAAAACAAATGATCTTTTGTTCCATATGACTTTCTTTAATTGCCCTTTTGTTCTACTGCCATAATAGAGTTTTCTTCTATAGGTCTATAAACTCTGTCATCATCACTTCTAGTGTATAGTTCATACATCATCAGAAAGCAAGTTATTGATCTATAATTTTTAGCATAGCTTGCAAGTTCACTCTTAAGTAGGAGCATTGTTTTTCATGTTGTTAGCCAGGTTGGCATCTGTTCGGGGTGTGCATATAAATAGTTCTTACTCATGGCTAAATCTTGTGCAAAGATGTTAATACTTTTAACGAAAAGTTAGGTACTGCATCTGGGCCTGGGTTTTCCAATTAGAGGCATTTCTTAACTTTGTTTCAGTCTCTCTGGCTGTTACTTTATCCCATTTCACATCCTGTACCTTTAAACTTCTTATTCTTTCTTTTAATTCTTCTGTCTATTTAGCATTTTTGTTATGTTCCATAGGATCTTCATAAATACAATACTTCTCCAAAATGTTTCTGTTTCTTCTTTTTTTGGTGGTCTTTCAATTCCTTTTACGTTGTTTCCCAATTCGCTATAAAACTTTTTTGGGTCATCAATGAAATGCTTATTTTGTACTTTTCCTTTATATTTATCTGCATATCTTCTAAGTTTTTCTGGCTGTGCTGAAATTTTTAGTTTGTTATTTGTGATAGTGCACGATAGATCCTGGTCTGTTCTAATGCTGCTCATTGCTTTTATCACATCTATCTTTTTAAGTATTTTTGTTGATTTGTTCCTTCTCCTATACTTTTCTAGCAGTGACACTTCTTTTCTTAATTGCTTTATAGTTTTCTCTATTCAATACTTTAATGATGGTATTTGATTTCTCCCCTTCCTTTCCCTCACTATCCTGTGTACTTGTGGTAGAACTTTATCAGTTATTAATTTAGCTGCACAGTAATATATCCTGTTTACTTCTGTTATATCGCAAGGATCTCTATGGACAGTCCTAATTACTGCATTCATGTGTTTTATCAGACTTCTGACTTTTTGGATTTTATTGACCTTCGGTAGTCTATTTCTTTCATTGATCTTAATATGTCTACCTATTTCTATTAAATCAAGCAACTCTTCTCTTAGCTCATTTTCTTCTAAACTGAGGGCACACTTTTTGTTTTCCATTTCATGCGGGCATTCTATAGAGAGTTCTATAGCATCCTCCTGTGGCACATTCTCTTCATTTTCATCCTGTGCCATCCGTTGCTCTGTCATATGGGAACTCACTGGCCTATCACTCCTCAACACTGATTGCATCAGAGTTTCCACAGTTTCCTGTTCCTTCCCTTGCTGTCCACTTCAAGTGAATGTTTATACTGGTTTCCTGTGGAAGGCTCCAAAATATCTTCATATAGCACCTGACCAATTGCTTCCCATTCTACTGGTTTCCCCTTAATTTGGATGTCCATTTGTCTAGCCTGTTGTGGTTCTTTCTGAGTTAGATTTTCTACACTGTGTCCTTCACTTTGCAGGTTGTCCATAACCTCAGTTTCTATTTCTTTAACTTCTCCATTACTAATCTCCTTTTCTATTTTCCCTCTTTGTCTTCTTATTTTTTGTATTGCAAAGTTTTCCATGTCTGGATTCCTTTGTCTGTATTTCTCTTTGGATATTTTTGCTGCTGCTCTTTTTGCATTGATTAGTTTTGCTTTCTCCATTGCATTGATATTACACCATACTAAATCTCTTTTTCTCTCCCATGTCCATATTTCTTCTTCAGATTTCTCCTGAGCTTCCTGTTTCATTTTACTTTGGGGACACATTCCATCATGCTGTTATGTAACCTATGTTAGACTTTCTACACCAAATTCTTCACTTCGCAGGCACTCCATAACTTCGACTTCTTTTTTTTAATTTCTACTACTAATCTTGTTTTCTACATTCCCTCTTTGTGACATTATTTTTGATTGTGAAATTTTCCATATACGAAAGTCTTTGCCTGTATTTTTCTACGGATATCTTTGGGGCTGACTTCTTTATATTGATTAATTTGGCTTTCACCTTTGCTTAAATATTGCACCATATCAAATCTCTCTTTCTTTCCTATGTCCATATTTCTTTTTTATACTTTTCAAAAATCTCTAGGTTTTCTTGTTTATATTTTTGAACTTCCTCATATGCTTCTTTTTCCAAACAGATCAAAGTTTCTTGGTCTATATACTGTTTTTCACAAGTCTGTTGTATTAATGAACACAAATTTTTATTTGAAGCTTCTGATAGTTTTTTTTGAGGAAGAATTTTTCTTTCCTCTAATTTCTCTTTTAATCTTTTTGCATAT